>NC_080165.1:1395000-1690000 GCF_950295315.1 Erinaceus europaeus | reverse complement strand
CATCTGATACTTAACACTTTCTCAATAAAGATCTCTGAATTAAAAGGAAGACTGGCAGATTTAACATAGTCTCAAGAAAATAATAAAATGAATGCAATGTGTGGGCTCTGATAGAATAGAAACAAAGTTATTAAACTTGATAGAAATCGTGTACAGTGGGAAATATAAACTGCATACAGAAGTCATGAATACTTCTGAAAACACAAAAGACAGGGACTAAGTTCATCACATACCTCTGGGTATAAGACACAGTGATAGAACAGGATTCTAAACCGAGAGCTTTCTGTCTAGATAAACAGCTTTTTCCAATGAAGAAATTATTAAAAATGATATTTTCTACATCAAGGGAGTTGGTTAAGAAATGCCTGTTTTATAAGCCAGCTAGCCCCAGATTAGCAAACTTATTGAGTTCTGTGTTCAGAAGGGGCCGAGTCCAGCTTTCTGTTCCTTTTGGAATGGCCGCAGTAACTTTTATTATCAGGGTTCGCCCTAGCTGCATTAGCTGGGTACTCACTCTTCTTTCCGGCAGGGTTTGTATATCTGCAGGGGATTTTCTCCATATGCCCTGAAAATCACACTCTAAACTACATTTTAAGTTTTATTAAATTAAGATAGTGCAATATATGTGAGAACTAACTTACATCCCATAACCCATAGCAAGGGTAAGGTTAAGTGTGAATTTTTAAATTGGTTCGCTTTTCTTTTAATTTCTAAGAGAACTCTCATTGCAATGTACACTTTTTACTTTTGTTTTACTCCCTTTCCTTCCTTCCTTTCTCTCTTTCTTTTCCTCCCTCCCTCCCTCCCTCCCTTCCTTCCTTCCTTCCTTCCTCCCTCCCTCCCTTCCTCTCTCTCTCTCTCTCTCTCTCTCTCTCTCTCTCTCTCTCTTTCTTTCTTTCTTCTTGCCTCCAGGGTTATCCATGAGGCTCAGTACCTAAACTACAGACCCACTGCTCCTAGTGACCTTTTTTTTTTCTTCATTTTATTTAACAGGACAGAGAGAAATTGAGAGTAGGGTAGTTATCGAGAGAGAAAGACAAGACACCTGCAGATTTGCTTTGCTGATTGTGAAGCACCCCCCCTGCAGGTGGGGAGCCGGGGGCTTAAACTGGGGCCTCGTGCGGGTCCTTGCACTTCAGACTCTGTGTGCTTAACTTGGCATGCCACCCAGCAGCCCCTTTATTTTCATTGTCTAATGAGAGATAAAGATACAGAAAGGCAGCTCAGACCCCTGCTCAGCCCTGGCTGATGGTGGTGTTGGGGATTGAACCTGGGACCTCAGAGCCTCAGGCAGGAGAGTCTTCTGCAGAACCATTTAGCAGTCTTCCACGCGCTACCATTTACTCTTTAGACAGTGTAGAACCTACGTTGACGACCCCCATATTTATCTATTTCGTAAGAAACTTCATGGAGTTGTGGACTCCATCTATTTCAAGTTGCACAGCGTCTACTGGGAAAACTCACCTGTCCTTTACATCTGGGACACTTCACTTCTTACAGGATATATATATATATTCATTTTGAAGTCCCACTTCTCCCTAAAAGTATTTAAATGCTTTCTCAAGTTTCTTTGTAGAATAGTTTTTAACAAACACGATCAGTGGAGTCAGCTGAAGGGCTTTCCCCAAACCAGATCTGTGACTATCCCTATAGGGAGATTAGAATGTGCTGATTGGAGAGACACATATAAACTGTGTTGTTAAACCCACCTCAAGTGTCTCCTAAAAGCAGACACATTTAGAAACACGGACGCCCCACTTGTAGCTTGCTCAAGATTTCCTCTGCACACCATATGGTGAAGTCTCTACCCTGGAGGAGGGAAGCTGCCGGGAGGGGTAGGTTTAAACAGGAAGATCAGCTTCAGATCATGGTGACCCTCACCCAAGAGTTCAGAAGAGATCAATGGAAGGATTTGTTTGGCTTTTACTTAGCCAAAATGTATCCACTAATGCTATTAAAAACAGCTGCCGGTTTAAGGCCAATGTGGATCTAATAAAATGAGGTTTACTGCAGATGAGGAACTATGTGGGACATGAAAAATGAAACGTGTGAGCTAGAGGTATATGCCTAGCAGCCACAGGCAAAAGTGCGTGACTCAGGCCCACCCGGTCTAGAGGACATGCTGTCACCTGCCCTGGCATACGGGATTTCCCTAGTTTATGTCTTTCCAGATTCATCTCTGTTCCATAAGGCAGATCACTGCCCACCATTATGCTATTCAGGTAGGTCAGTCTCAGTCAGTCTTTGAAAAAACAAAATAAAGATGTGAAGAAATGGACGTTTTCTAAGAAAAAAAATCCCTAATGTTTTGCATTCAACCTTTTAAAATATTTATTTATTCCTTTTTGTTGTTCTTGTTGTTTCATTGTTGTAGTTATTATTGTCGTCATTGTTGTTGGATAGGACAGAGAGAAATGGAGAGAGGAGGGGGAGACAGAGAGGGGGAGAGAAAGACAGACACCTGCAGACCTGCTTCACCGCCTGTGAAGCGACTCCCCTGCAGGTGGGGAGCCGGGGGCTTGAACCGGGGTCCTTCCTCTGATGCCTGAGCTTCGTGCCATGTGCGCTTCACCTGCTGTGCTACCGCCCGACTCCCTGCATTCAGCTTTTTAATTTCTGTTTACTTGTCATTTCCCCTGCTTGTGATTACAATGGTTGTTATTGCTTCTGGCGCATTTTTTTTCTTATAACAAAAGAAAGAGACAAAGATAAATGGGGAGATGGAGAGACACCACAGTACTAACAATTGCCCTTGTATTGCAAAGGCCTGGCTCAAGCACGGGTCAAGCGGCTGGTGAAGTAGGCATCCTCCAAGGTGAACTACCTCATTGGTCAACTTTCCCAACAGATTTTAATTAAGCTCTTGCTGAGTTGCAAACTCATAAACCTTATTAGGAAAGAAAATGTTTCAAGTCCTTTCAACAAGTTTTATATTCTCTCTCTTACTCTTCTATATTTTATTATATTGATTTTGCTTGGGCCAGCCACATATATGAACAATTTCACCATTCCAGGGAAAGAATTTTCATTCATTCAGATGTCCCATGGATTAGATAGATGACATATGATAGGTAAATAGATAGATAATAGACAGGTGAGAAGTAGATGGTAGATAGGCATGTGATAAATAGATGATAGATGATACATAGATAGAAGATAGCTAAATAGATAGATGATATATAGATGATAGATAGATA
The DNA here is from genome assembly GCF_950295315.1 of Erinaceus europaeus. Classification (NCBI taxonomy): domain Eukaryota; kingdom Metazoa; phylum Chordata; class Mammalia; order Eulipotyphla; family Erinaceidae; genus Erinaceus; species Erinaceus europaeus. Next base: position 1,686,803 of record NC_080165.1, on the reverse strand, counting down.
GATGATAGATAGATAGATAGATGATAGATAGATGATAGATAGATGATAGATAGATAGATGATAGATGATACACAGATAGAAGATAGCTAAATAGAAAGATGATAGATAGATGATAGATAGATGATAGCTAAATAGATAGATGGTAGTTGATACATAGAAGTTAGCTAAATAGATAGATGATAGATAGATAGATAGATAGATAGATAGATAGATAGATGATAGCTAAATAGATGATAGATAGATGATAGATGATAGGTGATAGATAACAGACAAATGGTAAATAGCTAATAGATAACAGATGATAGATAGGTAGATGATAAATAAATGGCAGATGATACGTAGACAGATGATAGATAAATGATAGATAGATAGATAGATAGATAGATGATGGATGATTGATATCCCAGGGCACTACAGTTTTTCCTAGCACCACTGTATGATTCCCATATGTTACAGACATGACAAGTACATACTCTACCCATGAATTATGGTCCAATACATTCATGTAATCTTATTATCTAGAAAGTGTATAACCTAAAAAGTGTTCCATAATCTTAATGGATAAAACTGGAGTGGAGATTATTATAAACTATACACTCAATGATGCTTTATGAAGCCAATCTCTCCTCTCCTTCTATGTTACTCACCCTCTACCTGGGAAAATAAAAAAAGAGAAAAAAGAGTCTCTTTGGAAGAATCATACAAATGCAAAACATCAGTGAAGCCCGACAGAGAGAGAGAGAGGGAGAGAAAAAGAGAGGGGGGGAGAGAGAGAGAAAGGCAGGAAGGCAGGAAGGCAGGAAGGCAGGAAGGCAGGAAGGCAGGAAGGCAGGAAGGCAGGAAGGCAGGAAGGCAGGAAGGCAGGAAGGAAGGAAGGAAGGAAGGAAGGAAGGAAGGAAGGAAGGAAGGAAGGAAGAGAGGGGAAGGGAAAAGGGAAAGAAAGGAAACAGAGGAAAGAAAGAAGAAAAGAAAACAGATGTGGGCTGGCACTGAGTTCCTGAACAGGGCGCCCACTTAGTCACGTGTGTGGTCCAGATCCCTCCCTCTGCCCCCATCCATACTCGCACACACACACTCCAGGGAATCTTCCCTGATGGGGACTTTTCCCTGGGTCTTGTTCTGGAAAAGGTCCAAATACTGACCACTGCTCCTGAGACAGAGAGCAGGCACAGCCAACCTTTCAGGAAGACAAGCCATACCGTTGTTTCCTCATGAAAATGTTTTTGTGTGGTTAAAAACTATTAAAGTTGTGCTTCTCTTGAGAGATCAAATCTGAGGCCTAAATTCCAGGCTTATAAACCCATTTTTTTCCTCTTAAAGCTCTCATTCTACCCAGAAAGATATCTTACTTAACTTCAAAAAAAATGTTGCTGTAGAGAAAAAAAGAAATTTTTATTTTCAGATGGTTCTTTGATGTTGCAGATGTTACAATTAACATAAATACATTTCATAGTATTTCTAAAGTAGAAATCACAATAACCAACGCCATACCTTTATACTCTTGAACTTATAAACCTAGTAATGTAAAAATGTAGTTGATTTTTTGGTTGCCATTATACCATAGCAGAAAGAGTAATTTTCACTGTATTTCTTTGTCTGCCAAATATCAGAATCCTTTTAAATGTTTAGTAGTTACTGGTATGAACATACACATCTGTATAAACACAAAACTGATACTTGAATAAAAGACGTACCACGAGCAGTCCTGGTAATTGTTCTTTAAGGATATTTTCATCAAACTGTAAAATGCCTTTATATTAAACCTCTGTGATTAATGAGGGCAGCTTGGAGAACATCAGAGAAAGGAAGGTGGAAAATACTAGTTCATAAGTCAGTGAGAAGAGCCAGGTGTGTGTCTGGAATACGCAGGGGATGATGCCAACATTGTAACAGTCACTGTATCTCAGTGTCCTGGAATTGGGATACATAGTAAAGCTGGAAAGAAATCAGTTGTAGAGTTTACAAGTTGTAGAGTTTTTGTATTTCTGACTTTTGAATTACCACAGCTCAGTTCTTTGGGAAGGGGTTGACATTTAGATGAATGAGCAGGTGGGCATGGTCAGGCAGTCCCTTCTGCATTCTCCGGCCGCTACTCACAGGATGCCCGGAATGGGACCACCTTCATCTCAGTCTGATTCACTTCTTCTTCTTCTTCTAGCGTTTGCCCTTCTTCCGTAGCCAGTCAACAGCATCAGGTTGAAATCTGTCAGGAGCTGCTTGTTGCTGGCTTTGAAAGTGACTGGGATCCATGTGGATTCAGTCGGCTAGGAAGGATCGTCAGTTTCCCCAAGGAATGGGTACTCACGGGATGCTCCCCAACATCACTGCAAACTCTGCCCTCATAACTCCCCAGCACCTGATAGCCCTTGCCACTGAGCAGTACAAAACATTGCCGAGTAGTTTACAACTCAACTTTTGTATTTCTGTGAAAACATTTAAACACGAAAACCAGATAATTCCCACCACCACTGCTTTTTAGTGAATTAGGTTTCTGGTGGTGTGTCAGCTTTAGCAGAAAGTAAAAAATGAATGAAGCTGGAACGAGACCATAGCACACCTGGTTAAGCACATGCATTACAGTGCGTGAGGACCCAGGTTCAAGCCCCTGGTCCCTACCTGCAGGGGGAAAGCTTCACGTGTGGTGAAGTAGGGCTATAGGTGTCTCTCTGCCTCTCTCTCTCTCTATAGCCTCAATTCCTCTCTGTCTCTATCCAATAAAAATTTAGTGTTAAAAAAAAAAAAGAATGAAGCGAAATACACAGAATTTGTGATCTCTGAAAGCACTGGGGCTCTTCAAGCTCCAAGCTAACATCTTGAACTGAAAGAGAAAGACCAGGCGTTGCCTGGCATCCTGGGGCCACATGTGCTTTGGCGGGTGTGCTCTCCTTCCACAGCAGCCCGGAAAGCAAGCCACGGGGATGGATGGAGGAAAGGCAGGTACTGTGCTCCTGGAGCTGGACGAATCCTTGTGGTATCCTTATGCTGGAGAGTGACTGAAGATCAGGGACAAGAGATCCTCCAGACTTTAAGTTTATAGACAGTTTGGCTAGAGGGCCTGGGAAGAATTTATGCTTCCAGAATGCTTCAGGGCTTCTCCTGCTTCCCAGTGGACTAGCAGAGAGGATGCTCAAGAGGTCATTGGGTCTCAGTCTGATGACCAGCTACTCAAATGATCACTATTCCAAACAAACAAAATAAAACAAAAGAAGTCCTTTCCCTTTGAGCCTACTAATAGAGTCTTTGCTGTTTTACCATCTGGAGGAAGAACTATAATCTCTCTCTCTCTCTCTCATCACACTGTGGAGAATCTAGGTCATATTTGCCATGAAGTGGAACACCTGATGAAGCCTACACACATTCACACATTATAATGAGCAGGGAGGGACATGTGTTCAAGCCCCTGGTCCCATCTGCAGGGAGAAAGCTTCACAAGTGCTCTTTCCCTGTCTACCCCCTCATCCTCTCTCATTTTCTCTTTGTTCCTATTCAGTTATAAATAAAATTAATAAAAGAAAAAATTAAAAATATATAGTAGTAAAATATGTGTTCAGTGGAAACATGAAGAAAAAACTGAAGTGAACGATTGTTCTCTCTTGGTATCTCTGTGTTATAGCTGATTGTTAAGATTTTGCACTAAATTACATCTGATTTGCTTCTAAATAATGTAAATTAGAACTTTAGGAGAATTAATGTAAACAGATTTAGGACCTATATAACTAAGCAATGAAGTAATTTGTTTTTAATATATTTATTTCCATAAAGACAGAAAGAAATTGAGAGGGGAAGGGTAGAGAGGGAGAGAGACAGAGAGACACCGGCAGCCTTGCTTCACCACTTGGAAACTTCCCCCACACAGGTAGGGACTAGGGGCTTGAACCAGGGTCCTTGATTATTGCACCATGTGAATTCAAAACCAGGTACACCACTACTGGGCAAAGTATTTTGCTTTTCATAAAATAAAGAAAGTGCTGATTCCAAAGAGAACATATTCTTGACATTAATAGGACAAAACAAAACCATGGAGCTGAGACTGTGGCATCAACATAAAGTAGCTGTTGGTTCCCCTGGTCAGTGGACTGAGGTGACGTAAGCCAGTCACGTATTATTAAACAAGCAGTGCTTCTTTATTCTGCATCAAAATTGTGTAGGGAAAGACTTTCACCTTAGTGATCACATTATCAGAATTTTTAAGGCAGCTATTGATCAGTGCACTAGGCAGCAAGCAAGACCAGTTAAGACAACTGCTTATTTTTACAGGACAAGATGACCATCTGGATGGCATAGCAGTGTGTGCAGATGTTGATGCCCAGTACGGGTTCATCCCTGATTTCCCACTGAGCAAGAAGATGTAAGTGATGATGAAGTAATGTCTCCTGGAGTCCTGTAGTTAAGCCATCTACACAGGTGGGTATAATAGAGTGGATCTTGCTGACTTAGTATAAGCAGGAAACTAGCTTATACTCTTTCTCTTTCATCATTTAGAAATGGTTAATTTTCTGAAGGAAATGTCTAACCTTGATGAAATGAAAAAGGAAAATAATGGGGGGTCAGGAGGGCAGGTAGAACAACGTGTTAAGTGAACGTGCCGCAAAGCGCAAGGACCAGCATAAGGATCCTCGTTCGAGCCCCCGGCTCCCCACCTGCAGAGGTGTCACTTCACAGGCAGTAAAGCAGGTCTGCAGGTGTCTGTCTTTCTCTCCCTCTCTCTGTCTTCCCCTCCTCTCTCGATTTCTCTCTGTCCAATCCAACAATGAACAACAACAATAATAACCACAACAAGATTACAACAAGGGCACCAAAAGGGGGGGGGGGTGGCCTCTCAGAGCAGTGGATTCATGGTGCAGGCACTGAGCCCTAGCAATAACCCTGGAGGCAGTAAAAAATTTAAAAAAAGGATAATAATGTCTGGACTTGACTGTAGGATATCGCTTCATCTCCCATTTCCTTTCCTATAATTTGAAGGCAAATTGTGTAACTTCTGAGAAATCTTTGTTTCTCATTTTATTTTTTAAGTGGACAGAGTCACATTTGCAACCCGGCAAAAGGGCCATGGAAAATTTAACGAGAGGGCATATCTGAAATGTTTCCATTATCCCTGAAGACAATAGCTCGGTTTGACTGGGGAGAGGGAAAAAAGAAAAGAGATACCACAAGATACCATTGCATTATGGTTAAACAGCTAAGGACCACCTGCCGGAAACTGGCTTCATGAAAGGCCGCAGCAAATCACGTCAGGATTAAATGAAACCAATCAGAGCCAGACAGGAAGAGCACAAACCAGATGAAGAAGTCTTTCATGACAGGCAGGAGGACACATCAAAGCCACCCTTGCTAATTTCTAAAAGCCCACTCCCTTCTCTAGAAGCGAGACCCTTGCTCCAGACAGCATGCTGGCTCCATTGACTTCTGTGAAGGCGCTGCAGTTCCTGTAGGGATTTCTTACAGGAGGCTTTAGGGACGGACAGAGCTAGCGAGGCTGAATACCCTTAATTCACAGCACCAGTGGGAGAGAATTGAGTGCACAGTTTCCCCCATTTATTTCTCCACCAGGAACTTGTTATTTGGACCAGTTGGACCCTCACATATGTATGTAAGAAATTCTGAGCCACTATCCGTCTAAATATTACCTTCCGTAGAAACTATGATGTAGCTTATTCCTTAAATTAAAAGGACATGAGCTTGCAAAACAAAGCTATATATATATATATATTGGGAGAGAGAGAGAGAGAGGTGCTTGAATGTCCGTGTAGTAGGCCACAGAGGGGATGATTGTCAAAACAAAACATTGGGTTGTTGTAAGAGATAATGAGACAGCACTGCCTAAAAGGTGTGGTGACATGAAGTGGGAGCTGGACTACAACTGTAAATCTATGATAAAGAGAATCGCCCAGACACCCTATGAATATGCAAAAGGACATCCTGAGAAATCCCACCATGCTTTCTGCTCATGGACCAAGGACAAGAGGGCCATCTCAGGAAAATCAGACATATGAGCACGTGCAGATAATGGAGTAAGACTACTTGTGATGCTTATTTCCTCTGACCTTCAATTAATGAGAACACACATTTTTCAGTTGTTCCTTGTAATTAGCACAGTATTTTGAGATACACCCATGCTGTTGCTAAGCTTTGGTCGTTCATTTCTGGGGCTGGGCTGTGGTGTCTCCAGTTGAGGGCTCACATTACAGTGCCCTAGGACCCAGGTACGAGCCCATGTCCCCACCTGTAAAGAGGAAGCTTCACCACTGGTGAAGCAGGGCTGCAGCACTCTTTCTCTCTCAACTTAATTTTCTGTCTATATCTTTAAAAAAAATTAAAAAGAGGGAGTCAGTCCGGCAGTAGCGCAGCAGGTTAAGCACTCGTGGCGGAAAGTACAAGGATCCCGGTTCGAACCCCAGCTCCTCACCTGCAGGGGAGTCACTTCACAGGCTGTGAAGCAGGTCTGCAGGTGTCTGTCTTTCTCTCCCCCTCTCTGTCTTCCCCTCCTCTCTCCATTTCTCTCTGTACTATCCAACAACGATGACAGCAACAACAATAATAATAACTATAACAACAATAAAAACAACAAGGGCAACAAAAAAGAAAATAAATAAATAAACAAATAATAACAAAGGAAAGAAAGTCTTTTAAAAATAGCTCATTCTCTTACATTTATGAGTAGTATGATGTAAGTAAATTTTCTGCTGTTTGTTGACCCATTTATGGTTGGCAGATATTCTGCAGTTTCACTAATGCAAATAAAATTTGTACTGAATGTTTACATAGTATCAATTATCAACAAATAATTGTCTTTTTCTTTACAAGCCCCTTGGGACGCAAGGTTTTTGTTCTATGGGAGGTTCATGATTGACTTCTTGACAATCTACTGAACTGTTTTCCAAAGTGACTGCATTTTCACCTGCTCATTAACAATATCTGAAAATCTGTTTCTCCCTGTACTTGACAACACGAGATGTGGTTTAGCTTTAATGACACAGTATTCCATGTACCAAACAACAGGTCTGTAACCCAAATATACAAAGAGCCCCCCAAACTCAGCAATGAAGAGAAATAGTATCTAAAAGGGCAGAAAGCATCTCGACAGAATATTCACCAAAGAAGAGATTGAGGAGGCAACAGACATATGAAAAAATGCCCAGTTGTTGACTGTCAGAGAAATCTAAATAAAGACAACAAGGAGATACCATTTCACTCCTGTGAGAATGCCATGTATTGTAAAGGGCAGTAACAATAAGTGTTTGTGAGGTTGCAGGGGTAAAGAAACCTTCTTACACTGCAGATGGGAGTGTGAATTGGCCCAGCCCCCTGTGGAGAGCAGTCTGGAGAACTCTCAGAACCCTAGAAGTGGACCTTCCCTATGATCCTGCAATTCCTCTCCTGGGGATAGATCCTAAGGAACCAAATACACCCATCCAAAAAGATCTGTGTACACATATGTTCTTAGCAGCACAATTTGTAGTAGCCAAAACCTGGAAGCCACCCAGGTGTCCAACAGCAGATGAGTGGCTGAGCAAGGTGTGGGGTCTATATCAGAATACTACTCAGCTATTAATAAAGATGAATTCCCCTTCTTCGCCTCATCATGGATGGAGGTTCAAAGAACTGTGTTAAGTGACATAGTCAGAAAGAGAAGGATGGATATGGAATGTTTTCACTCATGGGCAGAACTTAAGAAATAAGAATAGAAAGGGAAAGCATAAACTAAAACTTGGGTTCATTATACTGCACCAAAGTGAAGGACTCCGGGAAAGGAAGGGAAGCAAGGGGCGGGAAGAGGGGGAGGTTTTGGGTCCTGGTACAAGATGTTGGACCTGGTGTGGGCTGAGAGTCTTTGGCAGACATATGTCATGAGAAATCGCACACAAGGAACAACACTTGCACTGTAAAATACTTACTTCCCAGTAAAAAAAATAAAGGGAGAAATGTTGAAACACATATGCACACTTCAGAGCTCGGTCTCCCCGTTGCTGGAGAATTAGCAAGCACTGCAAGGAGCTATTATCTGACCTTAAATACAAAACTACTGGCCACAGGTAGTCATAGATAACAATTTATAAGAAGAACGTTTCTATTTTTTAACCTTTTTAAAATTTTCATTTATTTATTTATTTATTTATTTCCTTTTGTTGCCCTGGTTGTTTTATTGTTGTAGTTATTATTATTGTTGTTGTTGTTGTTGGATAAGACAGAGAGAAATGAAGAGAGGAGGGGAAGACAGAGAGGGAGAGAGAAAGACAGACACCTGCAGACCTGCTTCACCACCTGTGAAGCCACTCCCCTGCAGGTGGGGAGCCGGGGGCTGGAACCTGATCTTTGCACTTTGCGCCAAAACCCCGAGTGCCTGCTCGCTGGCGCATCTATAAAACAATATAGCTATCCGTTATTGCAGGGAGTTAGCGACATGTTAATTAATGATATTTTAAAAAGCATTACAATAAATATTAGTCAAAACCAAATTACAGGGAATACACCATATGGAGTTTTTTTTTTTTTTTTTCAATTTTCTCTATTTCACTATGGCACTGATAAATGGCATATCATTTGTAATACTGTCATTTAATAATTAAAATGACTTTTATGATTCTGTTTACTGGTTTCTCATTTCAAGAGACTGTAATTTTGCCTTGTGATTAGTGGTGAGTCTCACTCAGCAGCACCTTTTAATAGAACTCAGCATGGAGGGTTTTCCAGGAAGATTTGGTCTCCCTCTGACTCACACTAATCCTTTGATTGGACTTAAGGAAAGGCTTGGATCCCCACCGTGCTCCCAATGCACCGACTATTCATAAAAATAATAACAAGGCAGCAGGCAGTCAGAAATGCAGGCCTTGCACCTGCTCTTTGCCCTGCTGAAGCTGGGCACAGGATGAGTCTTGATCCTCCCTGGGACTGGACTGGGGACTTAGCAGGCTTTTGAACGGTGTGTGTATTTTAGGTTGATGATTCCTCTTAATTCCTGTAAGTCAGGATTCTCTCTTTAAGTGAGACATAATGGCTTATAACTCTTTTAGCAAATTAAATAGGCAAGTGTACATCAAAAACAGCTTCAGCAATTAGAAAAATGTCAGGTGCTCAAGCTGTTTGTATTTGAACAATAACAAGACACACTCTCTGAGTACCAACTTTTAAAACATAGTCTATACAATTTTGAGGATATGTTTGTAATCATTGATCCCAAGAGAAATTTTTTGATCCTAAAGACAGTTTTCACAGTGGCCTTACAGAATATAAATCACTGGGTCCTGCAGACTTCCTTTTGACCAGACTGATGTGGCTACTAGCTTTTCAGGTCTAAGCTATTGGGTCCTCCTAGAACAGCAACATGATGATAGTCTCCAGCCTGATATCAGTGCATGGGCTTGTTAGTTCAGGACTAGTGAGATATCACGGGATTTTATGCAAAAGGGCTTCTAGAGGAAGGTCCAAAGTCTCCAGTTCAATGCACAGTACACAAGGACCTAGGTTCACGCCCCCGGCCCCCACCTGCAGGGGGAAAGTTTCAGGAGTGGTGAAGCAGGGCTGCAGGTGTCTCTCTGCATCTCTACCTCTCTATTTCCCCTTCCCCTCTCAATTTCTCTCTATCTCTATCCAATAATAAATAATTAATAAAAGAGGGATTGAGATAGAGAGAGAGACCTTGTGACAATGAAACCTTCAGTGAGGTGGGGATTGGATTAGCACCTAGCTAAAAGTCTCTGAGGTGGGGGGGGCAGTTCAGTTCTGGAGCAGGGTGGCAGAGGACCTAGCAGGAAAAACTGAGAAATGTTATGCATATACAAACTATTATATTTATTGTCTACTGTCGTACATTAATACCCTGAGAAATCGATAAAATACCTTTATTTATTTTTAAGTAATTTATTAATTTATTATTGGACAGAGACAGAGATCAATTGAGATGGGAGGGGGAGACAGAGAGGAAGAGAGACAGAGAGAGACCTGCAGCCCTGCTCCACCACTCCTGAAGCTGTCTTCCTGCAGGTGGGGACCAGGGGCGTGAACCAGCCTGGGTCCTTGTGCACTGTGAGCCCTTAACCAGGAGCACCACCACCTGCCCCACCCAAGTCTATCTATCTCTGTCTTTTGCTCTGAAAAAGCTGAACTGGAGCTGTGAGGCTAACACGGGGGACAGTCCCAGACTCAGCCCGTGGAATGGCATAGCATGTCTGGGTCAGTGAGTTATAGGAAAGGTACTCAGCTATTTACTGTCACGTGTTACCTGTTAGTACAAGCAAACCCCGACATTAGGACTGGAGCTTTTATAAAGTAACAATGAATTTTCTCAGTACTTTGAGTATTCTTTTATCAATGAAACGTCATGGAAAAGCAATTACAGAAGCCAGAACTCCCACATCCTCCACCCCATAAAGAATTTTGGTCCATCCTCCCCGAGGAATAAAGAACAGAAAAGCTTTCAATGGAGGGGATGGGACAGGGAACTCTGGTGGTGGGAGATATGTGGAAGTGTACCCCTGTTACCTTAGAATTCTGCTGATCTTTATTAAACCACCAACAAAAAATAAAGAGAGAAGTCTTCTGAATTTGAACTAGCATAGCTTTTTGTCTTTTATCACAAAGGCTTCTCTCCATTTGTGCTACTGCACAAGACATTGTTCACGAGGTTCCAACAAACCTTCCTCAGGGGTGACTCATATAACTCACAGAATTCCACTACTTGCCTTGTTATTAATTTATTGAAAACTATATATGTTGGGGACTGTCAGATGGGAGAGGTGTATGAGGCCAGGGGTGCTGCCCTCCCAAATATCTCCATGCACTCACCAGTCCAGAAACTCTCAAAAGTGCCTAATTCTCGGGAGACTTTATTGAATAAACATGATCAGCAAAGTAATTGGCCCTTGATGACTGAACTCAACCTTCTGCCCTTTGTGCCATCCTGGGGATGTCCAGGGATGGGGACTCAAAGTCTGCTCCTCTAATCACAGTTTTCGTTCCCCTAGCAACTGGCTGCCCCAAGTCCAGACACTTCCAAAGGCAACCTCATTAGCAAAGCAAGACACACTTAGCACTCTTGGCTCCCAAGAAAGCCCTAGAGATATAGGATCCTGACATCAGAAAGACTTGCACATCCATATATTTCAACTATAGATTCCAGAAAGCAAGCAAACATGAAAGAAGTAGGCAACCTATCGTCCCTGAGAGCCTGTGAGAACTGTGGGAGGTAATTATCTGGGAACAGTGGGGAAACGGACACAGAACTCTGGTGGTGGGTGCACTGTGGGTCTATACCACTATTAAATCACTACTTTTCTTTTTTAAAGAAACAGGATAAAGACTATATATATATATATATATATATATATATATATATTATAAATCACAGACTCACTACCTGCAAAATACCTCACCCAGATATTTAGGAACTTGAAATTGTCCAAGACCATAAGAACCTCTTCCATACACTTTTTAATAAATGTGCATTTTATTAGCAAGTTCCTTTTTTACTGCACTAATCCTTCTTATGAGGGTGTAGAGAAAAATACATTAATAGCCACAGAGCAGACTTACGCTTCCTAGCCACATTGCTTTTAAAATATTTTGAAGAACAGATCCAATTTTTCTTATAAAGGCTCTGACACTGTTTGTTAAAACATCGCAAAAACAGAGGTATTCAGTATATTTGTTTTGATGTAAATATTTCACATTTCAATCATAGGATGAATGGATGGACATATTTTTCTTCAATATTGTAAGAATGAATATCACAAACTCTTTTTATAGAGAAAAATAAAAATTCACTGATGGAAGTATGACAAACATAATAGTCTGAATAGTACAACAACTGAATGACAGTTAAATATTATTTTTAAAATAGTACTTTTAAAATAGAGTCAAAAATATAGTGACAATTATAATCCTGAACAGTAAGCAATCACAAACTGGATTTAACATCAAGAGGTCCGTAGGTATGCCTAGGCAACTCTGACTTTGTGTTCAGTGATGCAAGGGGCAGAGGAGACAGAAGGTGAAGCGAGATTGGATGTAATAATTAAAAAGGGACATTGCAGGGGTGATGGCATCCTTCTTCCATCAGAATTCAGACTGGGCCTGCAAGGTGCCTCTCTTAAGGAAATGGTAGATTTAAAGTTCAAAAATGTATCTCCAGTGAACAGGTTGACTCAACCTCCTTCAGACCCTGGCCTTGGGGTTAGTGAGGGTTAGGGCTCAGGGTGAGAAATCATTCTGCAGAGAACACAAAATCATGACGCTCATGGGTTCACACCTCATTTCCACATTGATCATGAAATTGTAATAACTTCCAGCCTAGGTTTTAATGTTGAAAGACCCTGCCTAAGCCTTGTGTTATACTATAGAATCAAATCCATGCCTTACCTGGAGAAACTCAACATCAAGGCCAAGAAAGTTCAAGCATTATGAAAAGTTCATGGCCAAATGACACATAACACTGGAGGGGAACCAGAAGAGCAGCTCCCTTGTCTAGCACCCTGCTTTGCCATCAGCTGGACCCACACTGGGGGCCCAGCCCTGAGCCCTTGTGGGAAGGCTCCGTGCTGTGGTTTCCTTCCCCTTCTTCACATTTGCAAACTGTGGAAAGTCAGCCTGGAGCAGAGAAACACAGAGATAACGATGACCAAGAACACACACAAATAAAAGCAAGGCAATAATTCACTCTCAGAGAGTGGTTGAGCATGCACATTACAGTGCTCAAGGACCCAGGTTCAAGCCCCTGGTTCTTACCTGGGGAAAGCTTCACCAGTGGTGAAGCAGGTCTGCAGGTGTCTCTCTGCTTCTCTCCCCCTCTTTCTTATATCCCTTCTCAACTTCTTTCTGTCTCTATCCAATAATAATTAAAATAAATAAAATAAAGTAAAACCAGTATGGCTTTCAGTGTAAACCCAGAGCATGATCAAAGTCTTAAAAGGCTACACATGCTTTTAAACATGGGACAACTATATATATATATATATCAAAGTACTAAGAAAAGCAAATACACAGATCTATGAAAGGCCTACCTGCTGCCCTCAGCGGGCTTCTCAGCAGATTCTCAGGAAAGCATGGTACCCTTTAATTCATTGTGAGCGAGTTTAGTAAGGGTAGTGCCAGATGTGGGAACTAGTTTCACTCTTTTGCACACAGCAATTTTGTTTTCCCAGCACCATTTATTGAAGAAGCTATCTTTTCTCTATCATCTGCCATTGATTATTTGGTTGTAAATTAGCTGTCTTAAATATGTGCATTTATTTCTAGAATCTCAATTATAGTCTTTTTTTTTTTTTTCCTTTGTCTCCAGGGTTATTTCTAGGGTTTGGTGCCTGCACTATGAATCCACTGCTCCTAGAGGCTAATTTTTCCCTTTTTGTTGCCCTTGTTGTTTACCTTTCTTGTTATTATTATTGTTGTTATTGGTGTTGTTGGATAGGACAGAAAGAAATCTAGAGAGGAGATGAAGACAGAGAGGAGGAGAGAAAGACAGACACCTGAAGACCCGTTTCACCACCTGTGAAGTGACCCCCCCCCCCCGCAGGTGGGATGCGGGGGGGCTCAAACTGAGATCCTTATAGTGGTGCTTACACTTTGCCCCATCTGTGCTTAACCCTCTGCAGTACCGCCCAGCTCCTTCAATCCTAGTCTTCTATTCCATGATCTATGTGCCATTACTTTTATTATGAAAAGGGCACATATTCAAATATGATTTCATTGTTCCTGATCCATTTTTTGTGTCTCTCTCTTTTTTTTTTTTTTTTTTTTTTTACCAGAGCACTACTCAGCTCTGGCTTATGGTGGTGCAGGGGATTGAACCTGGGATTTTGGAGCCTCAGGCATGAGAGTCTCTTTGCATAACCATTATGCTATCTACCCCTGCCTGATCCATTTTTTGTTTGTTTGTTTTCAGATACAGGAGAGAGACAGAAATAGAGAAATGGCTTCTGAATTAAGTATTTAGATATCCTAAAGACTGTTGTTTGCTTGTTTTACCAGAGCACTGTTCAACTCTGGCTTATGGCGGTGCTGGGGCTTGATCCTGTGACATCTAGTGTCTCAGATATAAGTAACCACCATGCTACATTTGCCCCTACAGTGCAATCCTGTAAGCACACACAAGGAGTTTATGTGTTATTGATCTCCAAATGCTTAGGTGGGACTGTCGTTGTACAGATAATCTTTTCTTTTAATATTTATATTTAACTTTTGTCAGCAATGTCATACACAGTTAAATAAAGAATGTAAATTTATTTACTTACGTATGCCAGAGCACTGTTCAACTTTGGAATGTTGTGGTAAAGGGGATCGAACCCGGGACTGCAGATCCTGTGGCATGGAAGGTTTTTATGTAATCATTAAGCTGTCTCCCAGCTCAAAAGCAAGGTCAATCTAAGTGAGAATCATCACATTTTAAAGACATACAGATGTGATTGATGATATTTTTTTTCACTTAGCTTCATTTAAAACTCCACAAGAGAAAGATTACCTACTTGCCATCTACCTAATAACAGAATCATTGATCAGCCCAGTGCTTAAAGGGTGAGTACATTTTCACATGATTCAACTTACACAATGGTTAGCTGTCCATAGTCTGAAAATGGAACAATTGATACGAAAATATGAAAGCATTTTACACTGACATAGGCACCTCTTTCTTACCTGCTTGTGCTACGCTGGACTTCTGAAATTAGAATGTTCTAGTGTGTGGTGTTGGGAACATGATTCTGTGGCTTCATTTACAATCCTGGCTTCCTGGAAGAGCTTCCCAGTTACATGATGCCTGTGGAGTCTGGCACAATAGAGTAAGCTTGTATGGAAATGAAAGGGTTGAAGAGCTTAAGAAAGGGCCACATAGGGATTGAGAACTTTTGAATATGCACATGTCTCCACAGGGACTCTGAGACTGTGCAAGTATATAACAGTTGTGTTTTCTAAAAGTGAAGATCTCCCACCTGATCATAAGTCGCAGAGCTCTACTAAGAGTCTTAATTGTTAATAAGTTGTTTTGGCAAAAAGGCTATCATGTCTTGTCAATGACATTTCTGTTCTTGAGTAGGTTATTTTAGAAGTTGCTGCTCTGTAAATTCGAGCCCATACTGGGTTCACATTGAAGGTTTACTTGGTGGACATTTTAAGTCAGTTTTTCTAATTGTCCCTTACAAGTCTATTCTTTCCCTTCAGCCTGTATATTTGAGGAAACCCTGGAGTCAGAGGACTATGAGTCTTTGACATCCTTTCATAATTCTTAGATACTAGAGTTATCCAAAAGTGCAAGCAAACTTTGGAATTCTTGGGCTTGGGTGTGTGTGAGTAGGGACTTTGGATTCCAAGAAACTGGAGTTTTCAGATGGCTCTCACTCTTGCAGCAAATTTTCAGAAACAGTTTTGGGTGAGCTTTGTAAATTTAAAGAATTAATGTCTACTGCTTAGAATTTATCATATTCTATATCCATCTGCCAAATGTTGGAACCAGCTGTCCAGTGCAAGGCAGAGAGGGCTTTAAGTGCAAGGTGCATCCTCTCTCTTCCAGGGATGCCCGTTCTCCCAGAGCCAAAGTTAGCCCCTACAGCCATGATGGCAGAAAGCCACCATGCAGGCATGACAGCTGCAGCGACATAAAGTGTCTGATTGCATTCCCAGATGAACAGTGCTTCCTTGTTCTTGATGACACCAGATGGTAAAGCCCCCCAGAGACACTCAGGATGCTGGGCTCACATGTGTGGTGACCTTATGAGGAAAACTGGGAGGGAGTGCAGGAAAGAAACAGTAGCAAGAATCCTAGTGAAGAAGGAAAGGGTGAATTTTCCTAACT
Organism: Erinaceus europaeus; assembly: GCF_950295315.1. Lineage (NCBI taxonomy): Eukaryota > Metazoa > Chordata > Mammalia > Eulipotyphla > Erinaceidae > Erinaceus > Erinaceus europaeus. The sequence goes on along the minus strand of NC_080165.1, from coordinate 1,671,025 downwards.
GTGAAGATGAGACACCAACTCAAGATTTTTGGATTTCTTTCAACTCTACCACATGGCAGATTAGCATATTCACATAAATTTGGAAATAATTAAAATATGTATTAGTGCAAGGGATAATGAAAAATGATAACCAAACAGAGAAGTATAGACCACACATATACCCTCATTAACAAAACATGAAATTTCTCAAGTTGCAAATGTAAAGCAAAGTGAATTCTAAAAATTCATGCCATGAAAATCAGGCACACTAAAGCATTGTCTTTCTGTGAAATGTGTACATCCTTTCTTTCCTTTTCCCCCTCTTTCTCTTTAACCTGAGGACTCATTTTGTCCCAGAGTACATTCTCAGATACATGTTAATGGAACACCAAAAAAAAAAAAAAAAAAAATAGTACACTGCTCTCTATCATTTGGGCTCCTGGGAATTTCAAAGCCTGCCTGGGAGTTAATCCACCCTATGGCAGATGGTTTCTTGATTAATTCTGTCTTTAAATTCTCCTTTGAAGCCCATTAGTGAATAAAAGGACAATATAAGTGATCATGACTTATGAAAGTTCAATGAGAAGTCGCTCAAGCAGCTGCCCTACACCAGAGCAGGCGTGTGGGTGACAATTTCTAAAGGCTCCCCTATACTCCTGCTGCACTGTGCAGATCACAGGGCTCAGCTCGCTAATCAGGCAAATAACAGGAGTGGGATGACTGAAAATGCCATGTTATAAAGTCTTTTGTTTGTCAAAAGTTCAATAACACACATAGTAGTATTCATATTGCAGATACTAGATGCATATATGTTGGAAGCCGTGACCTTTAATTCACCTCTCTAATTCCTACATGTGCCACAACAGAAATTATATTTAAATGGAAGAAATTATAAAGCAATAAACTAATGGATATGAATGATAGGGGAGTTGTTTTATCTTAACTAATGTAAAAAATGAAAATGCTAACAATATATTTTAATTAACTGGAGATTTAAAAAAATATATAATTGATATTTTTTTCTCAAACTCTAATTTTAAATATTTTGGGAAGAAAAAAGGGGGAAAATTGATATTTTAAACTACTAAACTGGAGAATAATCTTTAGTTGGAATGAAATATTCTGTCATAATACATTATGTAATTATGAGACAGGATGGTCTCATAATTACAGCATTCAGAACTGTGAATGCTAGACTGGAGATTGCAAATCCACCTTCATTAAAGCCATTGTTTTTAATGACTGATAACATTTGACAAAAAAAATTCCATGGGATTAAAATGCACATCTAGAAAACAAAGGAAGAGATTATAAATGTATGTGGCAGAGTGGGAGTGAGAATTAGAAGAAGTTGTGGAGTTGGTGTAACTTTTTTAATCTCACAGTGTTCTGATTGACTATGAACCTTCACCCCATGACTCTATCTGGAAACCTTCAGTGTAAGTTGTGACCACATTGTGACAGCCTCAAGTCTCTCATCTGAATAATTCATGGATCTACTCTGCTACTAAGAAGACAGGTGTCATTTTTTTAGAATGATATGAATTTTTGTTTAAGCAGTTATAAATGCACCAAATAATTTTTAATCTTCCACTATATTTTCTCAATAGTCATTTAGATAGCAAAAGTCAAATAATTATAAGCTTGAGTAAAAAAGTACGTTAAACTTTCACAGCAATGTGTTGTCATTTGCAATATAACTTTTAATTTTATATTACATTCCAGAGATTTGAAATTTCAAAGAGTGATTATTATAATGTGATATACATTTTGATGCTTACAATACACATGAAGAATTTTAAGTACCATAAAAAATTTAAATGTTAAAAATTGTATATGATCAAAGCATGATCACAGAGTTTATTTTAAATTTATAAAATTCATTTATAAATTTTTGACTATTTCTTCAATCTTCATAATCTATAAGAGTGAGAAAATATACAAAACACATTCAGATTTTATTGAAAAGCTGTATCATAGTCATAATATAGTTGATACAACTTCAAGTAAATCTACAGACATCTGGTAAAATTAGCAATGAAATAAAAAAATGCTGCCCTTAGAACTTACACATCACAGGTATTAATATAGCACTTCCTGGCACCACCAGGTCATCATTTATAAGACTGTCCCCTACTGCCATGCAATATAAACAATACAACACTATCATTAAATTGCCACCTGCTTTCTCAAAAATAGAAGACACATTAAATATGTAAACAGACAAAACATAGTCATTACATTTTAAGTCCATGGTAGAATCTACAGAATTCCAACAGAAGAAATTCAGGAAGATACAGAACTGGAGGGATTATCAGAGAAAGAATTTAGAAATTGTATCAGGAGGGCATTGAAATAAATAAACTCTCAAAATAACAAAAAGAAAAAAGGTTTAAAAATAGGTTCAGAAACTAAAGGTATTTTTCATTAAAGAGAAAGTAAGCATGAAAGATAGTAACTCCAGAGTTATAGAGTATAAAGTCTAGAAAGTTGATTCAATCATGTAGAAGAGAGACTATCAGACCTGGAGGGGAAATTAATACAACCTTTGAAACAATAAGAGATGGATAAATGTTTGTTTGTTTTAATATATCAACTTTATAGAAAAACATGAGATTCTAGTAGAAAGGCATATATCAAAGTACTGGAATTCTATAAGGAGAGAGAGAAAAGTGAACAGAGATAACATTCAAGGAAATAACAGCAACAGACTTTCTGAAGCTGGGGAGAGTCTGGGGAGAACATCCAAATTCCTGAACACAAAATGATATCTGCTGAGTCATATCAACATAAAAGTCAAAGACAAAGGGACACATGCTGCTCACTGCTAGAAAAAGGTAAACATATACAGAGAGAGCTATCAGACTCCCACAGGATTTTTTAGAAGAAATTATAGATGCAGGGGTGTTGGTATGCTTCTAATTCTGCTTCTAAAAACCCCTTCTGTTTCATTTGGTTTAATCCCCCCTGCTTAACACTGTATTCTATTTACATAACCACTGCAAGGCATTGGTTTAATCCCCACTGGTTCATGATGTCTTTTTGCTCCACCCCCTCTCCTTGTCACACCCTGGTTTTCACCAGTCACTTTTCTCTCCACCCTCTCTACATCACATCCTGTTTACACCCTACTTGGTAAGTATATATAAAGACAGCATTGTGCGTTTTACTTTAGTTTAGTTTAGCTCAACTAATTTGGATTGTGCTGCGTCGTGCATGAATAAAGAGATACTGCATACAGCTCAACCATGAGTCCCAGGTCATCTGTCTGTCTCCCATCAGTGAAGTTCAGCCCGAAACAGGGGAGAATGTTGTAACCCTAAGACCATCGTCCCAGATAATACTTCTAGCTTACCTGCATGCTAGCTGTCAGGCTCAGACAAGAATTAGTAAAGTCATTGCAATATACCTAAAGTAGACTTCCTAACTTTTCAAACATGAAGACTTCAAGTCTCATCTGCTCTATTCTTATATTTAAGTTCCTGATTATCAAACAATTAGTTCTCATTTATATATTAATGATTTTCAGCCACCAAGTTGAGGTGCTACCACAACACCAATCTGACTTTCCTAGGTAGATAACCTTACCAGTGTGTCCTGGAACCTCCTCTCACCAGAGCCCTGCCCAACTAGGAAAAGAGAGAAACAGGCTGGGGATATGGATCCACCTATATCCATTGCCTATGTCCAGTGGAGAAACAATTACAAAAGCCAGACCTTCCACCTTCTACACTCCATAAAAAACGTTGAACCATACTCCCAGAGGGATAACAAATAGGGCACCTTCCAATGAAGGGGGTGGCATACAGAACTCTGGTAGTAGGAACTTTAAGTAATTTTGCCCCTCTTATCACACAATCTTTCTAACCACTACTCTGTATTAAATAACCAATTAATATTATCAGTACCTCTAAAAAAAAAGAATTACCATTCCCGAGAAATATTCAAAAGGGTGGCTATCAGTTCCAGAATCTCTCTGTGTAAAACTATAGGGACAAAAGCTATATTTATGCATATTACTAAAACCAGCAGTCATGGAAACAATCCTTGGAACAAAGAAAGCTCAAATACAGAGGAAGAGAAGGACACAGAGCACAGGTAAAGAAATTAAAAGAATTAAAAGACAGGCATAGAACTTTGGTGGTGATTACTGTTTGGAACTGTTATCTGTAATGCTAAAATCTTGTAAACCACTATTAATCAAAAGTTTAAAAAAATGGCTTGGGGAAGCAAAAATAAAATTGAGATACAGTTACAAATCCATTCCACACAGGCCTTAGTGCCCTTACATGAAGGCCACAGGGCATCAGAATACATAGGCATCCCTCTGGACTCTCATTAAAAAGTAGTCAACCAGGAGTTGGGCAGTAGTGCAGCAGGTTAAGCGCAGGTGGCACAAAGTGCAAGAACCAGCATGAGGATTCCGGTTCGAGCCCCCGACTTCCTGCCTGCAGGGGAGTCCCTTCACAGGCAGTGAAGCAGGTCTGCAGGTGTCTGTCTTTCTCTCCCCCTCTGTCTTCCCCTCCTCTCTCCATTTTTCTCTGCCCTATCCAACAACAAGGACATTGATAACCGCAATAACAACTTAACTACAACAATAAAAAAAAACAAGGGCTACCAAAGGGAATAAATAAATATTTAAAAAAATAAAAAATAATAATGTAGTCAACCAATGTGCCACCCAGAATCTTCACTGATGCAGAAGACCCTTGAGCAACAGACCCACATGGTTTCTTCTTGCCTGGTGATTCTGCCACTCCGTTGCAGCCCCCTCTAAAGCCAGTGTTCCTCGGTTCACTCCACTTTGTCTCTTCCTTCCATTCACCCCTGGAACATCCTTTTTGTTCACCCTATACTAGGCCTTTCTTAATCTCCAGAGGCCCCTTTGAGGAAGCTCTAGAACAGACATACCTCTGTGTATCCCCCTGAGTCTCTGCTTCCGGGTCACATTACACATCCTGCAAATCTCTCTAGGACTGCCACCCACAACTAAAACTCCTTAATCCCCCACCACATCCTGGTTCCCCTCTGAGTGTCCATAGGGCCCATTAGTGGTCTTCCCCAGGACCAGTACCCTTCCGTGGATCTTTTCATGTCCTTGGTCTAGTGTAGGGAATATAACCTACACAATCAAAGCAATGCAGACAGCCAACAGACATCCAAGAAAATGCTCAAATTCACGATAACAAAGAAATTCAAATAAAGACAGCTGTGAGATACTGCCTGTGAAAATTTCATATATTAGAAAGGAGAAAACCTGAGCTGGAGAGACAGCATGGTGGTTCTGTAAAAGATTTTGTTCCCTGAGGTGCAGAGGTCTCAGATCCAGTCCTGTCTACCTTGCTACTCCACTTTCCTGACCAACCAGCTGGAGGAGGCATGCGGCTCTGGGGTTACTGCCAGTGAGGGTGGTGGGAACTCCAAACACATGCTATGGAGGGTTTGCATAGAGCACACTGCTGTCTGCTGCTGACGCTTTTCAAAGAGATCTAACAACAGGCCTCGTTTGCATGAGTCCATGACACATTGTTCAGAGTTCCTCCAGTAGGGCCGAGTATGTGTGTTCTAATTAAGAAGCATTAACCTGGATTTGAATGGACATGTTCTGCACACAAAGACCCATTTAAACTGAGAGTGGAAGTGTCTATGAAGACACATTCCATGTTTATATTGACAATTTAAATCTACTAGACTTAAAGTACTTTTTTCATTATCACACCCTTTTAAATATTTATTTATTTATGATATCAACAGAGTGAAACTCAGAGGACAAGTGAAGGTAGAAATGAGTGGAAATAATGGGACAAGTGAGACTTGAGTTTTCCTTGGGAGTATTTGCTAAGTTTGCTAAATAGACTTTTGCCTAATCCTTGAATAACTGAAATACAACACATTGAAATTTCTACACAGTGGTTACGTTATAAAAAGAAAGTGTCAGAATTACATATTCTTAACACAGATGTGTTCAGCACATCAAAACTTTCCATAAAGAAAATTTATTCTAAGAGATTATTAGAACAATTTCAGACAAGTAAATTCACATCATTTTGTAATAGAATAATTTCCCTGTCTTAGTGGTGCTCTATCATTGTGTTTTTTTATTAGTATAATATATGGTGTATTGGTTTGAATGATCTTAATTGAGAAATGCTAATGAAAATACATTTGATGTTCATTAGTCTGCAATGATTAAAGTATATGTGCTGTTGATGTTATTAAATGTGAATGTATTCCAAATCATGTAATGATTATTTGTTTATTTTTTTATAACTAATACACTATCATTTTATCATTTACAGAAGAACTCCCAGGAGTAAAAGCTCTAGTCAGAAGTGCACCAGCCACACACAGACTGATTGTGGGATGTCAGGTAAAAGGTATGTCCACCTTTCACAGTCCTGGGAGACTTAGAATGCCTCCACATTTTATACTGAAGAGGTAAAATTTAATGCAGCTATTTATTTTCATCAAGACAAAGCTCTGTGCTAGTTTTAAGTTTGAACAAAGAAGTCTGCAAACAGAAAAGGCTACCAGTCATGTAAACCTCACTGACAAGTCCAAAACCAGCATTTCAAAGATTGTCTAAAAAATAATATATTGTTGAAATGAAGATGAGATGTGGAAGGTACATACCATGTAAAAATAGTATGATTTATTTAATTAGGTGTTCAGAATAAAAATACAAATGTAGGGGGCTGCACGGTAGTGCACCTGGTTAAGTATTACCATGCACAAGGGCTTTGGTTCAAGCCCCCTCACCCTCACTGGCACGGGGAACACATTACAAGACCCAGAGTAGCAGGTCTGCAGGAGTGTCTCTCTCCCTCTCTGTCATCCCCTCCCCTCAACTTCTATCTGCGCTACCTAATAAAAAAAATTAAGAAATTAAAATGTTTATAAATGGCCACTGAGAGCATTGGTTTTATAGTGCAGGCACTGAGCCCCAGCAATAACTCTGGTGGCCAAAAAAATAAAGAGAGGAATTATCTGAGTTTGTGATATGATAATAACCAGGGTTGCTTATCACTCTGTGCATCTGCTTGGAAGTGAATTTAAAGCCTGTAAGATCTGTTTCCCTATTCCTAGTAGACGTGCCACTTCCCCTGAGCCATGTCCATCTTCCTCTGGTATGAGTATAGGAGCTGCCCCTTCCCCGATGCCCTCGTCAGTGCTTCCAGGTAGACACCATCCATGGCAATGCTGGGCAGGTAGGGGACTGCCCATGTAGATGGCAAGCCCTTTCTCACCATCTTATATATGTCTTCTCTTCATGGATAACCCCACTTCTTTCAATGTGTCTGAATTCCTCTGAGCTTCTGTAGATACTTGCTGGTCTGCTTCTAAGCCCCCTTCTGTTTTGATCATCACATTAGGTTTGCTTGCATTGCTTAACGCTGTGGTCTATGTACATAATCATTGTTTTGTCTGAGACCCACACTGGTTTAATCCCCACTGGTTTGAGCTCTTTTTCCACTCTGCCCTCTCCTAGTCACATTCTGTTTTCCACCGTTTAATCCCCACTGGTTTGCATGTTTTTTTTCTTCTCCCCACCCCCTATCCTACGTACTTCCTCTTCCTGACACTTCTGCCTCAGGAGATATAAAGGACAGGATTTTCTAATGAAGAGAGATTGATTGCACCACACCCCCACTCAGCCATGAGTCCCTCCCTGGTCATCTGTCTCCAGCCTGCAAAGCTAACCTGGCATCTGGTGCCCGAACAGGGACCGGCAGATACTGATCAACCACATTACTTTCCAAATAGGAGAATCTAGCTTCCCACTTACTATTCACTTTTCAGCATCTTGTCATCCAACCTATAGATGTTCTTCTGAGGTCACACATGACCCATGGCTTCCAGCATTCTGCTGTGATCTTTCCTAGGCTACTTGAACTTTTGGAGGGATAGGGACACCACAGAACACTCCACTGATTTGACATTTCATTCTACTCTGTCTTTTTATTGTTATTAATTTATTTATAACAATAGGTAAGAAGGTTATAGTTCCACACAGTTCCCACAACCAGGGTCCATACCCACACCTGTCTCTTGAAAGCTTTCCTATTCTTTATTCTTCTGGGAGCATGGACCCACAGTCATTATGGGGTGCAGAAGGTGGAAGGTCGGGCTTCTGTAGTTGCTTCCCCGCTGAACATGGGCTTTGGCAGGTTGATCCATACTCCCAGCCTGTCTCTCTCTTTCCCTGGTGGGGCAGGGTTCTGGGAAGGTGAGGTTCCGGGACACATTGGTGGGGCCTTCTGTCCAGGGAAGTCAGGGTGGTTTCATGGTAGCATCTACAACTTGGTGGCTGAAAAAGCAAAATAAGATATAAAGCAAAAAAAAATGTTTAATAGTCAGAAACCTAAAGGCAAGAATAAAGAGATGAGTTTACTTTCTGTGATACCACTTTCTTCTGAATGTCTTCCAGCCTTTTTACCACATCTCTGTCGCTTTCATCACATCCTCTCAACTTCACCATGGAAAGTCTGTGTTGCTTTGCTTGGACTCTGCACTCCCCAACATTTCTCTATTTACACTTGCTCTGAGTATCTCTGTACCAGCTGAAAGAAAAACAATTCAAGAGACAGCAAGAGTCCAGCCATGTGTTCTTTCCTTTTGATACTAATGCTACTTCCTTTATCTTTCCCTCTGTTTACAAAAATTCTTCTAGAAAATACTGGCACATTTTATATACAATAACCATTGTCTCTTATTTTAAAATACAGTTTCCAGTGCTGAAGCTGAGGACAATCCTGAATTGGAGTGGCATGTTTCAGGTGTCCTGAATTTGTGTTTGTCAAGAATCCCTGACAGCTTCCTTCAGGGATTATGGACTTACTCCTGTGTCTGTATCTACTGCACTGGGAGTACCCTTAACATGACAGCCAAGTGGAATTTCTCTTTTAAAATAGTACTGGGTGCACAGACATACCTCCCATACATTTTCAATCCAAAAATGGACTTTACATTCCCTTTTGTTTTTCATTTGTCAAGTATCCCTTAACATCCTTACAGAAACAACTGTGTTTGGGGGAGGGGGTGGGTCACTTTTTTTCTGCTTAGGCTCCTGTGTAAATGTTCATTAAACACACTTAGCAATTATGTCATGCAGCTCACATTATCTTAGTCATGCACGTTTAACACATCTGTTTTAAAATCCAATCAACATACTTTCCTTTTTCTTTGTAGCCTTGAAATTACATATTACAATCTTACAATCTTGTTTGCACAGATGTTCTTGCTTAAAATCTGTTCACTTTGTATATAAAACTACTGTGCCAATGATGAATTTGCTCTTTTTTTTTTTTTTTTTTTTTTTTACCTCTGGAGATGATCTCTTCATGGCTGTGTCCAACTCCTTGAATATCTCTTTCTGTATTCTATGTGAAAATCTGTGTCAAACCCCTAAGGGTGTTTTTTTGTTTCTGTTTTTCCTTTTTTGCTTTTCTTCAGGAGTTGATCATAGTAATCAATTGGTAGAAGTTAACTGAGAAAATCTAACCTCAGCAATTCTTTTATAGGAAATACCAATATAGTGTACAGTCTTGTAAAAATAAGCCTATCCTCCAGTTCAGTTTACAGTTTCTATTATTTTCTCCCAGATTCTATTGTCTGTCTAGCCAAAGAAGTCCCATGAATATCAGACCTAATTGAAATATATATATGTGTGTGTGTGTGTGTGTGTGTGCGTTTTAAGTGTGTATGGATAGACCTGCCAATCAATGCCCATGTTCAGTGGGGAAGCAATTACCTACCACCTTCTGCACCCTAAAATGACCCTGGGTTCATACTCCCAGAGGGATAAAGAACAGGAAAGTTATCAGGGGAGGGTTGGGATACGGAGTTCTGGTGGTGGGAAGTGTGTGGAGTTGTGCCCCTCTTATCCTATCTTTTTTGTCAGAGTTTCCTTTTAATAAAAATTAAAATAAATATAAATTGTGAAAAAATTAAATTAAAAATGTTATCACAATAGACTACAGTGGCTATAGTCTATTTTTCAGTTTTTACATAGGACCATAACATAGACTAGTAGTTGTAAATATTATTATATCTTTAACAAAACAGAATAGTCTTGAGTTTTATAGATCATACACTAAAGAGCAAAGCAAGTTATACTTTACAGTTGACTTTAACTCACCAAATATTCTCCTTACCTTTGTGTGGCAGATAAAGAGAAGTATTGACATGGGAATTCATAAAAGCTTTATTTCAGAATGGTGATACATAGTGTTACATACATTAGCATTAGTGTTTTCCCCAGATAAGTAGTTAGATACAAATACAACCACCTTCATAAAGTAGAATACACCTTTCATGTCTACTAAGAACAAATGTCTCTTTATCATATTTGGTTCAAACACCTAATTTGCAGTAAAATCATTGGCCACTTTTCTACTCATTTGTCTTACTCTCAAACTTTGGAGAAAGCTTTCAGTAGACCTTTCCCAGGTTGGATCCTGTGTTTTTGGTTAATGGATATTTTCACAAATGTGACTTATTGTTGTCACCTGCATTTTTTCTTCTAGACTGCCTCAGCCTCCACTCGATTGCGTATTTGCTCTCCTGCCAGATACAGTATCTAAATAAAATGAACAATAAATAACCAGGATTTAAAACCTAAATAAATTCTAGCATAAAGATTGTTTTGCTTAAGTAGTTTATCTATATGAAAGTTTACCTTTTCATGGTTAGATGAAATAATTTAGTCTTTTTTTCTTTTCTTTTTTTAATATATTTTTTTTGTTTATAAAAAGGTAACACTGGAGGGTCGGACGGTGGCGCAGTGGGTTAAGCGCATGTAGCACAAAGCACAGGAACCGGCGTAAGGATCCTGGTTCGAGCCCCCGGCTCCCCACCTGCAGGGGAGTCGCTTCACAGGCAGTGAAGCAGGTCTGCAGGTGTCTATCTTTCTCTCCCCTTCTCTGTCTTCCCCTCCTCTCTCCATTTCTCTCTGTCCTATCCAACAACGAATTGCCACAACAAGGGCAATAATAATAACCACAATGACAACAAAGCTACAACAAGGGCAACAAAAGGGGGGAAAAAATGGCCTCCAGAAGTGGTGGATTCATGGTGCAGGCACCAAGCCCAGCAATAACCCTGGAGGAAGGAAAAAAAAAAGAAAGGTATCATTGACAAAACCATAGGATAAGAGGGGTATAACTCCACACAGTTCCCACCACCAGAACTCCATATCCCATTCCCTCCCCTGATAGCTTTCCTATTCTTTATCCCTCTGGGAGTATGGACCCAGGGTCATTGTGGGATGCAGAAGGTGGAAGGTCTGGCTTCTGTAATTGCTTCCCTGCTGAACATGGGTGTTGGCAGGTGGATCCATACTCCCAGCCTGTCTCTCTCTTTCCCTAGTGGGGCAGGGCTCTGGGGAAGCAGGGCTCCAGGACATATTGGTGGGGTTGTCTGTCCAGGGAAGTCTGGTTGGCATCATGCTGGCATCTGGAACCTGGTGGCTGAAAGAAGATTTAACATATAAAGCCAAACAAACTGTTGAGTAATCATGAACCTAAAGGCTGGAATAGCGCAGATGAAGATTTGGTGGTCTCACTGTCAGGCATCTTGAGATCTTGACCAGGAGACCAAGGTGCCAGACCGTGTCATAGGCTGCTGTGAGATCAACAAAGACAGCACCCGTCTTTAAATTCTTCTGGAATCCATTTTCAATGTAAGTTGAGAGGGCCAGGGCTTTTTGCAGGTAGATCTTCCTGGGCGGAAACCAGCCTGGGCGGGTGATAGGAATTTCTCTGTAAGATGAGAAATACTTGATAGAAGCAGCCTCTCAAGGAGTTTGTAACACACGGAGAGGAGAGAAATTGGTCTATAGCTGGCAGCCAGTGTTGGGTCTTTCTTTGGTTTCAAAACCACTATAATCTTCGCACGACGCCAAACTTTGGGCATAGACTCAGATCTTGAGCAGGAGACCACGGTGCAAGATCTCAAGATGCCTGCCTCCATGGGTGGCCAACACTATATCGTTTCTTCTCCAAAACAGAAGATTCCGGGTACATCTGGGTGACAAGTCTAGCAGATGGAGACTTGTCTCAAGTGGCCTCCCCCAGGGCTCTGTTCTGGCTCCTACGCTATTTAATATTTACATCAATGACCTCCCAGAAACTTCTTCAAGGAAGTTCATCTACGCCGATGACATCTGCTGTGCAACTCAGGCATCCAAGTTCGACATCCTCGAGGAAACACTCATGAAAGACATGTCTCTGATATCTGATTACTGTAAAAAATGGCGACTAATCCCTAGCACTGCATCTGTTTTCCATCTACACCACGCCTCGGCCTCGCATGAGCTTAATGTGCAGCTTGGCAATAAAAGAATCCGGCATGAATCCCAGCCAGTCTATCTTGGCGTTACTCTCAATCGCACTCTGTCATTTCACAAACATCTCATAAAACTGCAGCAAAGGTGGGCGCAAGGAATCACATCATTGCAAGACTGGCCAGCTCCTCATGGGGCGTGAGCGCTTCCACACTACGATCATCCTCTCTGGCATTATGCTATTCCACTGCAGAATACTGTGCCCCAGTATGGTTCCGTAGCCCCCATGTCCACTTGGTGGATTCCAAATTATATTCCTCCATGAGGATAATTTCTGGAACCATCCGTTCCACCCCGGTTCCATGGCTGCCAGTTCTTAGCAACATCGCCCCGCCAGATATTCGTCGGGATGCGGCATCATCTAAGTTCATTTCCCACGTCTACACTCAATGGGACCTGCCAATATACGCGGATATATTCACCCACCCTGTTCAACGCTTGACGTCTCGTCACCCAATCTGGTCCCCTACGCCTACACTGAACTTCTCTGTTCCAGACTCTTGGAAACAGAGTTGGCAGTCAGCTGAGGTAAAGAACAAACACCTCATCACAGACCCCTGCAAGCGTCCACCCGGCTCTGACCTAGCACGTTATGATCGGGCCCTCCTCAATCGCTATCGAACAGGCCATGGCCGGTGCGCCGCTATGTTCCATCGCTGGGGAGCCACAGACGACCCGAACTGCCCCTGTGGCTCCAGACAGACTATGACCCACATAGTCAACGACTGCCACCTCTCCAGATTCAAAGGAGGTCTCGAAACTTTACATCAGGCTCAACCTGATGCTGTTGACTGGCTATGGAAGAAGGGCAAACGCTAGAAGAAGAAGAAGGGTTTAAGAAGGCACTGTAATCAAATTATTTGGTAACTGGGTTAACTGTGAAAATTTATTTTTTAGGATTTATTGTATCATACACAACATCACCATAATTTATGTCCTTTGACATTATTTATATATAGCTGTGTCTTATAGAGTAATGCCACCGGTTGCTTCTGTTCTCCCTGCTCTAAGCTTTAAAGAGAGTCAGTATTTCAAAGACTTGGCCTATGGTCTGACTGAGTTTGGAGTAGGACACCAAAGTAAAAAACTCTGGGTGGAGGGTGAGGGTGGATGTCTGGCTTCAATGGGGGGAGGGGGAGAATATGGGATGGGACACAGTGTTTTGGTGTTGGGGATGGTGTTTCTGTACACTCCTATTAACTTCAAGTCATACAAATCACTAATTAATATCAGAGTAGGAAAATCGATTGAATGTCTCAAACTTTTTAATGCACAGTCTTTTTATTTTTTCATTTAGTAATCCTTCATGTAAGGTCCATATTTTATGTAATGTGATTGTCTTCTCTCCCATCACTGAATTAATAATGTTTTGGTTATCTCTAAAGATTGCCTTCCCTCCCCCCCCAAAAAAATGAAAAAATAAATAAATTAAGTAAAATCAAAGGACTGGGCAGTGGCCCTCCTGTTGAGCTCTTATAAGCCTTACAAAGCACCCAGGCCCCACCTCAGGGGGAAGCTTCAGGAGTGGGGCAGCAGGGCTGTGGGCGTCTTGCTGTCTCGCACCCTCTCTACCTCTCCCTACCCTCTTGATTTCTGGTTATCCTATCCAACAAATACATAAAGATAATACAATTTTAAATATAAAAAGGCTACCTTCTCAGCACACGCCCTACACTCCCTCCCCTCCATATTGAATTGAAATGTGCAGACGTTCACTACAACCTCTCCTCCTAAAAGATGAAGCTGTCTGTATACTCCATCAGTCTTAGGGAACAGTGGACACACCTTTTTGTTTTAGCCCTAATTTTTGACAGGCTACGTCAAATATTTGAATAAAACGTAGCATGAGAGCTCTGCCTCAGAAGAGCCGTGACCGGAGCAGCATGGCTCTCCTTGCTACTGTGCTGTGTGGCAGCCTTCTGCTGGGATGACTCTGCCAGTGCTGTGTTCCTGACCTGAGGGTCCATACACAGCCTGTCTGCAGACATCTGCTTCCTCCACCCAGTGTGATGGCCTTTCTACTATTTCTCTTGGTGGCTATGATTATTATTACTTTGCTTTTGCCATTTTTTCTTGGGGGAAATATTGCTAATTGTTGTGGTGTTGGATATCACATCAGTTCACACTTAACATTCAGGGCACCGAGGCTTCAGATCCCTGAGAGGCATTTACCAAGCTGGCAGCTATGAGAAGTCCAGGGCCTGTGCGCTAGGAGAGAGCCGAGCAATGCAAACAGGACAACGCAGCACGAGGAGCAGAGCCAGGGTTTGCCCACGAACCCTGAAAGCAGCACCGCACCAAGGCAGAGCTGTGCTTAACCTGTGTGTGCGTCCTTAGCAGAGAAAGGCAGCTTCTCCACAGAGCCTCTCCGCATTTTCCACCCAGCCGCATCCAGGAGGCCTTGGAGATGGCTCAGCTGGGAGCTGGGGCCACGGTGAGGGTGGGGACTCTCTCACTGCCCTTTCAGGTGAGGATTTAGCCCGCTGGATAACCTCATATGAGGCTCATTAGAGCTCTGTCCCTGTTTCAAAGAGTCGCCCAGGGTGGTGCCGTGCAGTTTGGAAACGATATTCCCCAGGACCATGCAGCCTTGGGAGACAAGCTTCTGATGTGGCAGCTTAACAGCGGTGATGATGAGAAGTCAGGAAATAACCAGAAGTCTATTCCCCCCACAGGCAGAATGAGAAGCTGCACCTAGGTGGTGCTTGGAGGAGCTGGGGGGCATCCAGGATGCTTTCTTCCCGCATCTGGGCACCAAGCGCCCCTGCCGCCGGCTCCTGTGAACACACATGGAATCCTGTGGAAGTGCGTGGGGGAGGCGCCATTGGGTTGTAAATTCACCCAGAAAGGAAAGCAAAGCGGGCAGAGAGATGTTAATTACTTAGAGTAGAAAATACAGACATCTTCATCATCCTGCCTGGCAGCATAATAGAGTCTGTTTACTTTTTAAAAGCTTCAAGTTAGGTAAGAAAGTCATTTGTCAGTAAACAAATTCAGAACTAAAGTGGCTTGGAGTCCAGACTGTCAGTAAAACATTCCTAAAGGAACTGATGTGTTTGTAACAAAATGACTGATGTCTTGGTTTACTTTCATAGTAATTAATCTTATCGAGCTTATCAGCATAGTCTTACTCCCCTTACTTTCAAAAGTTGAGTATTTTGGGTAAATTTCAAACACTCTTTAATCTTAACTAAGATCAAGGCTGAACAAAGGAATAGCAGGTATTTCTACCAATCCTATTACAATATCTGGCTTCATTTCCCTTGAGAAAAGTATTTTTTGCTCATCTGATTATAAATTCTACAATTGAAAACTTTTGCTTAACTCAATTATTTAGACATAATAATAGCTTCTATGTATACTGAAATTTATGCATTTTTATTCAAATGTTCTATTTGTTTATTCAAATGTTTTATTCATTGTCTTATTACTAGTTGATTTTCTCTTTTAAAAGGAATTGTATGCTATGCCTGCTTCTGTTTTGAGTCCTAAGAGATGGATACACAGATATCCAGTCAGACTCACTGACAAATTAATGATACCATACTTTCTGGTGCAAGTGCAGATGCTATCAGATCTTATTTTATATTTTTGCATAATAAACACCAAATTATAAAAGAAAAAAGCAGAATCAGTATACTGATACATTTTGTCATGCTACTTCAATATGCTAAAGCTAACAAAAAATAAAAAGAATAGAACTATTCAAAACATCTTTGCAGATATGCAGGTTGCATCATTTAGGTGTTTTTAAGCTGAGGATCATCATCTGTCACATTATTGTGGCTAACAGCATCTTATAGTCAGCTGGTTCTTAAGAAAAATATGAGACAAGCGAGAAAGGCAGAGAAAGGCAAGCTTCCCTGATGTGGTCTGTGTCTGATTATAGCACATGGCTACCTTCTCAGATCTGAGTGTTGATATTAGGGCGTGTGTGTGTGAGTGTGTGTGTGTGAGTGTGTGTGTGAGTGTGTGTGTGTGAGTGTCTGTGAGTTTATGTGTGAGTGTATGTGTGTGAGTGTGTGTGAGAGTGTGTGTGTGAGTGTGTGTGAGTGTGTGTGAGTGTGTGTGTGTGAGTGTGTGTGTGAGTGTCTGTGAGTTATGTGTGAGTGTATGTGTGTGAGTGTGTGTGAGTGTGTGTGTGAGTTTGTGTGTGTGTGTGAGTGTGTGTGTGAGTTTGTGTGTGAGTGTGTGTGTGTGAGTGTGTGTGAGAGTGTGTGTGTGAGTGTGTGTGTGAGTGTGTGTGTGTGAGTGTGTGTGTGAGTGTGTGTGTGAGTGTGTGTGTGAGTGTGTGTGTGAGTGTGTGTGTGTGAGTGTGTGTGTGTGTGAGTGTGTGTGTGAGTGTCTGTGAGTTATGTGTGAGTGTATGTGTGTGAGTGTGTGTGTGTGAGTGTGTGTGTGAGTGTGTGTGTGAGTGTGTGTGTGAGTGTGTGTGTGTGTGTGTGTGTGTGAGTGTGTGTGTGTGAGTGTGTGTGAGTGTGTGTGTGTGTGTGAGTGTGTGTGTGAGTGTGTGTGTGAATGTGTGTGTGAGTGTCTGTGAGTTATGTGTGAGTGTATGTGTGTGAGTGTGTGTGTGAAGGAAGGAAAGAGGAAGGAAGGAAGGAAGGAAGGAAGGGGATAAGTAACTGAGGGCTGGGTGGAGGCATACCTGGTTGAGTGGACACTTTAAGAAGCCCAAGAACCAGGTTAAGCTCCAGGTCCCCATCTCTGTGTGTGTGGAGAGATGACCCTTAGGAGTGGTGAAGCAGTGCTGCAGGCGCCTCTCTTTATCTCTCTATCTGTCTCCACCTCTTCTCAATATTCCCCTTCCTATCAAATTAAAATAATTGGGGGAAATAGAAAGAAAAAAAAAAAACTGCCCCTAGCAGCTGTGAATTCATCATGCAGGCGTTGAGCCCCAGAGATAACCATCATGACAATTAACGCAAATAAATGACTGAATAAAAACAAAAAAGAAATTAGTGTGCTGATAAGAACAGATGTTACACTTGACCTTAGCCAAAACCTTGAGAAGCGTTCAGCCACATGGTGATGGAAGGCCCTAGGCTGGGGTGTTTCTGCACACGGCTTTCACGGGGAGAGGAGAAACTGGACCCTGCATCCGCAGCTGTACTATGAACATTTAACCCCCAATAAGGTGATAAAATAAAGGTGAAGGATCCTATTTCTGTGGTGGGGATGCACACTATGTGAAATACTTAAGTCATCAGTCTTATGAAACCTTCACGGAAATTGTGTGAGACACAAAGGGGCGGTATTATGATACTCTGATCAGATCAAGTGACTTTGCCGCTTCTCCTCAGCCCTGTGCCCTCACTCTTGGCTGGATTTATGGGTTGTGGCTTTCTTCTTTTGTCACCTGAATCATGTTCATTCTCCAAAAGGGTGAGAGGTTAAGTTAGTCTTTCTATGATCTAGGAAGTGTCAGGCTTAGTGATATATTAATGAAAAAGGAAATGATTTTCCCTCCGAAGAGGGATTGATTTCATTAAATTATATATTTACATAATTTTTACTTAGGTTTTGTCGCTAAGAATAAAATTTTGTTTTCTTGGAAGAAATGTTTACAGTCAAGGTAAACATTTAACTGACATCTATTTTGTGAGAGTTTTTTTTTTTTAAATTAACAAAAGCAGTCCTATTTAATTGTGTGAAGGAGTTTCTTAGTAGCACTTACCAATGACCTTGTAAGGCTGGGGAGACAGCATAGTGGTTATGAAAAAAAAAAAGCTTCTGTGCCTGAGGCTCTGAGGTCACAGGTTCAACCCCTTGCACCAACATCAGCCATAGCTGAACAGGGATTTGGGTAAACAAGTAGAAAAACAAACAAAACAATTACCTTGATGTCAGAAAAAAAAAATTTTCTGTAATTCTGAAAAATTACAGAAGAAATTACAGAAGAAATAGCAAATGAAAATAGTATCTGGTAAGTTAAAAGTAGTAACCAGGAGAATGGTACTTAAAAAATAAATAGCAGCAGAGCCAACAAGAAGACAAAAGATCTGAAACAAAGAAAAATAATGCAAAACCATTATGGCACAACAATACCGGACAATACGACGTCACAGGGGCGCAAGGGGTCAGGGGAGTGACAAAAGGCCAAGATCTTATTTGGAGTTATAATAACCAAGAATATTTCCGAACTGAGGGAGACGCCTGACCTAGGACACTCTAAGTGTCCCATGCAAAATAAATAAACCCAGCTGCAGCACATAAAAGCACTTAATCATTAAAATAACAACATAAGAATGCTCCGGCCAGCAGGGGCACCATTCTCCAGAGCTTCTCAGGGCCCCAGACACTCTCAGGACCCACTGGGTCTTGGGGAACTAGACTAAGGCAGGGAGGGCTGGTCCCAGACAACACTGTACTAAGTGTACTAACTAACTAAACACACCACGTACATACTGATGCTGTTTGGTTAGACTCACATGAGAGGCCAAGGAACAATGTGCAAGAAAGAAACAGCATATCTTGTTTGTATCTCTGAACTCCCATAGACAAGAATTTCAGTCGCCACACCGACAGGTGTCAGAGCTCAATAGGGCTCAAGCCTCTCTCTCCTGATGGGTCTATCATGCATCTACCTGTCTGTCTGTCTGTCTGTCTGTCTGTCTATCTATCCATCTATCCATCTACTATCTACCATCTATTATTATCTAGCTAGCTAGCTATCTCTTACTTTCTCTGAAATAAATACATCAAGTCCCTTTGAAAAAGTATCACATTTGTGGAAATATTTCCTCAATAAAATATGAACATTTAAGATATAGGCACTATACAGTTTTGGAGTGAAAAACATTATAGTAATGTTCTCGTAGGTAAGTTGTGTTAACTCTTCATTCAACATTTTTTTTCAAGGCTCAGCTCTGGCTCTTGATGGTGCAGGGAATTGAACCTGAGACTTCAGAGTCTCAGGCAGGAAAGTCTCTTTGCAGAACCATTATGCTATCTACCCTTGCCCAGCCAAACATAATTTTTAATGCACTGATTGAGTACATTTTATTGATTTCATCCATGAATGTAGTGGTGAGTCCTACGTAAAATGTATTAAATTGTGATCTTCAAATTGATGTTAGCCAAATGTGATCATCACAGTAGGATTAACTCTACTCCTGCTATAGATTTACTTATTTCCAGAACCTGAAAATATCACTTGACATAGCAAAATAATGAAGATTCCTGTATAGGGCATAAAGCTATGATTAAAATGTTGAGCAGGCTGCCAGGCAGTGGACACAGGCTCGAGCCCTTGCTCCCCACCTGTAGGGGGAAAGCTTCACAAGTGATGAAGCAAGATTGTGATGTCTGTCTGTCTCTCCCTCCCTTCTTAATTTCTCTCTGTCTATATCTCATAATAAAGAAAGGGAGGGAGGGAGGGAGGGAGGGAGGGAGGAAGAAAGGAAAACCTTGAGTGAGACCATGAAGAACGGAAACTTGTGTTGATCCCCAGTACAGGGTGGGGGTGGGAGTCCAGGAGTGGGGAGAGGATTGCCAGTCAGCTCAGAGTTTCCAGTTTGCAAGATGGAAAAGGCCTGCTGATCTTTGTCATAACCCTGTGGTCTATACTTAACCCTGCTGAGCTCCCCCCACTGCTCTGTGGTTAAAATGGTCATTTGTAAATATGGTTTTTGCCTCTCTGAAAAGTTACAACAACAGAATCCTATGCTCTGTAAATATTATCAGAAGTAAAATTTATTTGCAAGTTCTAAAATTGCAACTAACTTAGATGTAGCGCAAGTCTCTCTAGTGAAAAACAAATTACATTACTTTGAAAAATGCTCCCAATTTTCAATGTGCACATACAGTTTTTACAGAATGGATTTACAATTCCGTAATACTGTAGTGTGGCAAACACGTCTACATAGAATATATCCATCAAAAGACCCCAAACCTGCAGTTTGAAAGCCACACATGAGAAGAGGAATTCTTCAGATTTCCAGCTCTGTTTCTTGATGTGCTGATTAGCTTTCTCTCACATTTAGGAAGACAATTTTGTAAGGCAGAATACTAGCCTAAGTCTTTTGGAAATTTGTCTTTAAAAGAACCAAATAACGATATGTGTACTATGGGAAAAAACGGAATAGAGGAGTTTTGAAATGTCAAAAGTAATATATGTTTTTTTACAAAACATAGAAGGCTTTCTTAGGAATAGTACTGCTTTATTCATTTATTTGCCACCAAGGATATTGCCATGAGTTGATGCCTTCACTATGAATCCACTGCTCCTGGAGGCCATTTTTTCCAGCATTGTTAGTATTGTTATTGCTGTTGTTACTGATGCTGTATAAGACAGAGAGAAATACAGAGAGGAGGGGAAGACAGAGAAAGATAGAACCTGCAGATATGCTTCACCACTTGTGAAGCAACACCCCCCATTGCAGGTGGGGAGCCAGGGGCTTGAACTGGGATCCTTGAGCTTCAGACTATGTGGGCTTACCCGGGTGCTGCTCTTAATGCAGTAATATTTAAGGTAACGCTGTGAAGACTGAGACACTCACTTACAGATTGTACAGCCCCCTGTGTTTACTAGATCTTTCCTTAAGCGGGCTGGCCTGACTCTCATGATGCATTTGACCCATAGGCCATCCCATACCTGTGTATGGTGCTCGATTCACTGCCTTGCTGGAGGGTGGAGGGGTGACAGGTAGGGCTGTCTGGAGGAGAGAAGTTGTAGCACAGAATTTTTTTTTTTTTTAATCAGTTTTGAGTGTGTTATGGGAACACTGATGATCCTTACTTTTGCAAACACACAGCCTTTGTTTTCAGAGTGGCTACAACATGACTATTTGCTTTCATCCCTTTGTGCTCAGTTTTAAACAAGTGTGTGACTCACACAAGGGCACCCAAATTGTTATTCACAAATGTACAAAAGCAATTTGTGGACAAGTAAGAAAAGTTGTTACAGCTAATACGGCTGAAACACTTGGGTATGAATAGCTATAACATACCTACAAAATAGAGCCACGTGGAGGTCGGCCGGCCCCTGGTTCACCTGGTGGAGTGCAGGTTACTACTTGTCCTTAGAATGGAGGTGAAGCCTCAGTCCCCACCTGCAGTGGAGAAGCTTTACCAGGACAGTGCTACTCAGGGTGTCATCCACCCACCCACCCACCCATCCATCCATCCATCCATCCATCCACCTGCCTACCGACCTAGTACCTCTAAATTCTTCTCTGTCTACCAAAAGAAGAAATTAAAAAAACACACAAAAAAACAAACAAACAAAAACAAGAGCTAGATCCTCGAAATAGCACTGGTGTAATAAAAGTAGACAGCTGAATAATGTGTAAATATTTCTTTCTTCTTTTTGTTTAATCTGGGAGACAGGGGGTACTTCACTAAGTCTAACAGATATTACAGTGTTCGAGGACCCAGGTTCACACTCTTAGCCCCTTCCTGCAGGAGAGACGCTATCAGAGTGGTGAAGCAGTGCTGCAGGTGTCTTTCTGTCTCTTGCCCCTGCTCAAGTTCATCTCCTTTCTCAAGTTTTTCTATGTCCTATAAAAAATAATAAAGAAAAATGTTTTAAATAAAGATAAAAAAAAACCTAACTCATCTTAAACCTCAATGTTATACAGAAGTTAGTACCAAACAGATCAAAGACCTAAATATAAAATGTAAAACTTTTAGAAGATAGCACAGAGGACTATCTTCATGACCTGAAGTTTGGCAGAAAGTACTTAGATATGACACCAAAAGCATGAACTACAGCAGAAAAAAATAAGTGGAAAATCCAATTTCATAAAAAACTTGAAACTTTTGTGCTGAAACAGTTTCTGTTATGAGGATAAAAGGTCAACCTCCAGACTCTCTCATCTCAGTAGCAAGGAGAAAAGATAATTCAATTAGAAAAATGGTGTAGAGGTTTACACAGCAACAAAGAACTTATATAGATGACAAATACCCATGACAAGATTTTCAATCTTGCTAGTCAGTAGAAAAATGCAGATTATAATCACAAGAAGCTGCCATTGCAAGTGAACTAGAATTCACTGGGGCTAAATGAAAAATGCTTCTAATAACACATCCTAACAAACACGGAGGATCTTGATCTTTCACACATGCTGGTGGGAATGTCACATGTCTTAACTACCCTGGGAAATGTCTTAACTATTTGTCATGTTTGTAGACAGTTAAATGTCCAGTTCAGGTACGACAGGACCTAGTATCACTACTCCTCAACATTCACTCTGAGTAAATGTATATCCATGTGCAAAGGAAAACCTCTCTGCCAGTGTCCCTGGGGTTTCCATGTTAGCTGCCCTCCAAAGGAAAAACAAATACCTTCTGTTTTTTGTTCTTGTTTTTCTGTGTGTCCTTCTCTAAGTGAATGCTTGAGTAAGATAGTCTTCTCTTACCAGGTGACATGACTTGCCTAAAAAAAAAAACATACCTATATTACCCATCTATGTAAAATTAGAAAAATCCTTGAGAGCAATTATGCTGAGAGAAAAAAAAAACAAAAACAAAAAAAGACAGACCTGTTACAGGCTGCACACCCATGCCCCCCACGATGTAAGGAAGCATAGAGGTAAGGCTTCTGGGGAGCTGCCAGAGGTGGGGGGTCGATACAGCTTTTAAAGGACAACAAATGGAGTGCTGTGTGACAGAGAAGAGGTTTGCATCTAGAATGTAGTCTTAGCTACTCAGATTTATGCATGTGGCACAATGTTTCAAGATTACACACAAAGTTTGTTTCATACGAGTACATACAAAAGGCAGTCCTATTTAGAGATGTGGACAGGTAAAAGATGATTCTTGTCTCATCTTAACTCACTGCTTACAATCAGAGGCAGGTAATGCAGACCAAAAACTCACTGAAGAAAGTTTCCTTGACTGAGACCAAAGAAGAGAAGCACTAACACACCCATTCAGAAACGAATGATGCTCATTTTTCCCAAGAGCACACAGTGTGATTCTTGAGGATTCACAGCCATAAGGATCATGTTAAGATGGGAATGCTAAAAACACTTTTGTCACCACCCCATCACTATAATGTGAGGTTAGAAATGAACCATACAAGATAAATGAATAGTGTCTTAATATGCGAACATTAATCAGCAATAATCAGTGAATCTTGAGCTATCACAAAAGGCCAAGGAAACCAAGAACTGATATTGTGAGAGAGTAGGTGAGATAGGTGAGCTATTCAGGGCACACATCAAAAATAAAACAAGGAAACAGCTATGCTAGTGCTTCACCTCGTCCTCAATGAAGCCTGAAGGGATGCCGCTATAAAACAGAGCCTGAAGGAGGGGTGGGTCTGGTCCACCCAGAGGGCACATGAGAATCACTCATCGCAACACTTCATGGAGGAAAGAAAACACACCATCCTGCCAGTAAATCATGTGAGACATCTGACAACACCTGGCGTCTATATAGGATAAAAATCCCTTTCTTCTTCTAGCGTTTGCCCTTCTTCCGTAGCCAGTCAACAGCGTCAGGTTGAGCCTGATGTCAAGTTTCGAGACCTCCTTTGAATCTGGAGAGGTGGCAGTCGTTGACTATGTGGGTCATAGTCTGTCTGGAGCCGCAGGGGCAGTTTGGGTCGTCTGTGGCTCCCCAGCGATGGAACATAGCGGCGCACCGGCCATGGCCTGTTCGATAGCGATTGAGGAGGGCCCGATCATAACGTGCTAGGTCAAAGCCGGGTTGACGCTCGCAGGGGTCTGTGATGAGGTGTTTGTTCTTTACCTCAGCTGACTGCCAACTCTGTTTCCAAGAGTCTGGAACAGAGAAGTTCAGTGTAGGCGTAGGGGACCAGATTGGGTGATGAGACGTCAAGCGTTGGACAGGGTGGGCGAAGATATCCGCGTATATCGGCAGGTCCAGTCGAGCGTAGACGTGGGAAATGAACTTAGATGATGCCGCATCCCGACGAATATCTGGCGGGCCGATGTTGCTAAGAACTGGCAGCCATGGAACCGGGGTGGAATGGATGGTTCCAGAAATTATCCTCATGGAGGAATATAATTTGGAATCGACCAAGTGGACGTGGGGGCTACGGAACCATCCTGGGGCACAGTATTCTGCAGTGGAATAGCATAATGCCAGAGAGGATGATCGTAGTGTGGAAGCGCTCGCGCCCCATGAGGAGCTGGCCAGTCTTGCAATGATGTGATTCCTTGCGCCCACCTTTGCTGCAGTTTTATGAGATGTTTGTGAAATGACAGAGTGCGATCGAGAGTAACGCCAAGATAGACTGGCTGGGCTTCATGCCGGATTCTCGTATCGCCAAGCTGCACATTAAGCTCACGCGAGGCCGAGGCATGTTGTAGATGGAAAACAGATGATACCGTTTTTGCAGTGCTAGGGATTAGTCGCCATTTTTTACAGTAATCAGATATCAGAGACATGTCTTTCGTGAGTGTTTCCTCGAGGATGTGGAACTTTGATGCCTGAGTTGCACAGCAGATGTCATCGGCGTAGACGAACTTCCTTGAAGAAGTTTCTGGGAGGTCATTGATGTAAATATTAAATAGCGTAGGAGCTATAGGATAAAAATCCCTTAATAAATTGGAAATCAAGGGGGCTGGGTTGTAGTGCAGCAGGTTAAGCTCACATAGTATAAAGCACAAGGACCGGCGTGAGGATCCCGGTTCAAGCCCTGGCTCCCCACTTGCAGGAGGGTCGCCTCTCTAGCAGTGAAGCAGGTCTGCAGGTGTCTGTCTTTCACTCCTCCTCTCTGTTTTCTCCTCCTCTCTTGACTTCTCTCTGTCCTAACCAACAATAGCAATGGCAACAATAGCAATAACAAGGGCAACCAAAAGGGAAAAATGTCTTCCAGGAGCAGTGGATTTGTAGGCAGGCATCAAGCCAGCAATAACCCTGCAGGCAAATACTAATACTACTAATAAATTATAATAATAATAAATTGGGACTGTAGGCACCCTGCTCAAGATAGGCCATAGCCGGCAAGCCTAGGACTAACTTATTCAGTGGAGAGAAACTGAAGGCTTTTCCCTAGAATCTTGAACTAGACAAGGATGTCTGTTCTCATCACTATTGATCAGCCCAGTTTTGGAAATATTTGCCAGAGCAATCAAGCAAGAAGAAAGATAATACAGTTCTTCAAGTAGCAAGACAAAATAAAGTTATCAGTATTAGCAGGTCACATGATTATATATATATATATATATATATATATATAGACTACACAGAGAGAGAAACTGTTAATAAATCAAGTAAACCAAAATACATAAAATATGAAATTTATACACACAGATGATGAGTCAGGGGAAAAGAAGTGAAGGAAGCAATGTCACTGTACTTGTATTGAAGAAGATAAGATGACAAATAGAATATAACAGCAGAAAGAAATAGCCCTTCACAGTAAAATTCATAGGGCAATGGTGAAAGTAGAGAGGGAGGCAGGCAGTGGCTCACAGGCTTGAACACTCACAGTGTCTTGTGTAAGAACCTCATCTGAAGCCCCTGGCGCCTACCTGCAGGGGGTGGGACATGTCATGAGCAGTGAAATGAGGCTTTGGGTGTCTCTCTTTCTCACTCCTTCTTCCCTCTCATTTTATCTCTGTCCTATCAAATTAAAAAAAATAATAATAAATTAAAATAAAAAAGATAATAAGGAAAAAGTGGCTGCTTGGAAAGGCGGATTTGTCATTCAGACACTGAGCCCCAGCAATAATACTGTAGGCAATTAAAAAAAAAAAAGGAAAGAGAGAAATTCAAAAAGAAGGGCTAGGTGTTGGTGTACCAGGTGGGGGCACATGTTAAAGGACTCAGGTTTGAGCTCCCAGTCCCCACCTGCAGGGGGAAAACTTCACCAGTGGTGAAGCAGTGCTGCAGGTGACTGTCTCACCCCCTTCCCTCTTGATTTCTGGCTGTCTCTACCCAATAAATGAATAAAGATATAAAAAAAA
The DNA here is from genome assembly GCF_950295315.1 of Erinaceus europaeus. Lineage (NCBI taxonomy): Eukaryota > Metazoa > Chordata > Mammalia > Eulipotyphla > Erinaceidae > Erinaceus > Erinaceus europaeus. The sequence goes on along the minus strand of NC_080165.1, from coordinate 1,644,820 downwards.
ATAAAAATAAATTCAAAAATAAAATTTAGAAACACACACACAAATGCAAGTGTGTCCTATGTTCATGGAGTAGAAGAATATTTATTGTTAAAATTATTATGCTGTCAAAAATGATTTATGGATTCAGTGCAAGTCTCACCAGACCCCCAGTGGTGTTTTTAAGGAAATTGAACAAACTAAAATTCACATGGAGCCACATAAAAACAAAGATAGACAAAACAATTCTGAGGAAAGAAAAAAGTAATGGAACTTTCTTCCTGAGTTCAAACTGTAGTGAAAAGGACTATTGTACTGAGAGGAAACTGGGAACTCAGGCCTACAGAGAGAATCTATAGACAAAGGACAGAAAGGTGTCAAAACCATTCAACGGAGGGGAAAATAAGTCTTAAATTGTATTGTAATAACCAGACAGTCATATGCAGGAAAATGAATTCAGACCATCACCTAACACTAAATACTAAATTTAAATTAAACTGAATTCAAGACCTAGATATTGACTTTGAATCTGTAAATCACATGGAAGAAAACACAGGGAAACATTCTGAACCTTAAAACCAGAGGTAGATGTGGAGACACTCACCTCCTCTGGCATGGAAACCAGGAAAGTAAATATATGGGACAAAGTGACATTTAAAAGATTTTACATGTTAAAGGAAATTTCTAGAAGGATGAAAAGGCAAAGCAGCTTTGGGAGGAGATATTTGCTCAGCACAGATATGATAATGGATTGATAGTGTGAATGTCACAGACATCGTGCACCTCAACTGATATGGCAATGGATTGATATTGTGAATGTGACAGATATCATACACCTCAACAAGAAGAGCAACAAGCAGTCTGACACAAATACTGGAAAAATTAGAAAGGATACCTCTCTCTTTAAAATATTTATTCATTTATCCTTACTCTGGTGAGACATTTACTAGGTCACAGGACTACTTAATTCAATTTTGGTGGTGCACTTCCTAAAATAAACCCTCAGAACCTAGATATAGACCAGAGCCCACGTGATAAGGCACATGTGACCCATAAGTTGCGGGGAAATATATACCTTAAAGCAATAGCACACAACAGTTTTCAGTGAGTCAATAAATGCAGCAAACAAGTAGAAAGACCTAAAAAAAGACACCAGAAAATAGACTGTCGGGCTGAGCTTCACTGACGGGAGACAGATGACCAGGGACTCATGGTTGAGCTGTACGCAATATCTCTTTATTCATGCAGGATGCAGCACAATCTAAGCTGAGCTAGACTAAACTAAAAACTAAAACTAACAATGCTGTCTTTATATATACTTGCCAAGTAGGGTGTAAACAGGATGTGATGTAGAGAGGGTGGAGAGAAAAGTGACTGGTGAAAATCAGGGTGTGACAAGGAGAGGGGGCGGAGCAAAAACACATCATGAACCAGTGGGGATTAAACCAATGCCCTGCAGTGGTTATGTAAATAGAATACAGTGGTTATGTAAATAGAATACAGTGTTAAGCAGGGGGGATTAAACCAAATGAAACAGAAGGGGTTTTTAGAAGCAGAATTAGAAGCAGACCAACAATAGACAGTCAAGGGAGTCGGGCTGTAGCGCAGCAGGTTAAGCACAGGTGGCATAAAACGCAAGGACCAGCATAAGGATCCCAGTTTGAGCACTGTTTGGCTTTGTATGATAACTCTCTTTTCAGCCACCAGGTTCCAGATGCTACCATAATGCCAACCAGACTTCCCTGGACAGACAACCCCACCAATGTGTCCTGGAGCTCCAATTCCTCAGAACACTGCCCCACTAAGGAAAAAGAAAGAGAAAGGCAGGCTGGGGTATGTATGGAACTGTCAACACCCATGTTCAACGGGGAAGCAATTACAGAAGCCAGGCCTTCCACCTTCTGCATCCCACAGTGACCCTGGGTCCATACTCCCAGAGGGATAAAGAATAGGAAAGCTATCAGGGGAGGGGATGGGATACAGAGTTCTGGTGGTGGGAATTGTGTGGGGTTGTGCCCCTCTTATCCTATGGTTTTGTCAGTGTTTCCTTTTTATAAATAAAATTTTAAAAATTATATGTACTTTGAGATATATTTGAGATTTTAATAACAAGGATATTCAACCCAAGGTAGACAGCACATTGCTTACTGAAATAATTATAACACATTTAAAGAAAATGCATCTTACTACAATTAGATTAAAATATTTTTATGGACATTATAATAATAATCATCTTGTGTGTCTAAACATACTTATACCATCATGAAAAATATTTGAAGATAAAAATTCCATAAATGAAGTCTAAAATTTGTGGAAATGTTAAAATTGGAATGATAAATTTAGTGCTATTTTATTTATATATCCAATTACAATATTTTTTGTGAAACAGTAAAAATAAATGTCTTAAAAGAAAATGATTTAGTGCACTATTCTAATTTTAGTCAAAGGATTATTTTATTAATGTTATAATGGAACATTTTTAGTATTTTCAATAAGTAAACTTATCAGCACACACACAAAAAATGTAAGGAATATTTCTAGCCCTGCATGAAAACTAATGTAGTTCTCCTTTTGAAAGTTTATTTCCCTCATGGTATTAGCTGCAATATACAGAAAATAGAAAGATGTTTTAATCAAAGATCCATTTTTTTCAGGTTTTACAGTTGAGTAGGGGGTAGAAAATGAAAAATATAGCACAAGAAAAAAAAATACATTCCTAACACAGAAGTGACCATCAAAGTAAGTTGCGTGTAAAGGAGGAATAGCTCCAGATATTAGGGGAACAGGGAGAATTTGTTTGAAGAAGGATATGTCAACTGGATTTTAGAACTAGATTTGACTTCACATGTTGTCAGAAAAAACACTGTAGACACTAGGAACTATTTGATGGGAACAGAAGATTTCCTGAGGATTATGCACTAGGATCAGTCTCTAATCTGATTTGTGCACAATATAGACATAGGTGAGGAATATTGAGAATAAATAGATTTCAGATAGATAATGTTAATAAAGATAATGAGTTGTCACTGGATAAACTATTAAAGAACCACAATGTCTTCACTTCTTATTTATTTATTCAATATTTAGTTATATTTATTTTTCACTTTTTGTTGCCCTTGTTTTCTATTACTGTCGTAGTTATTATTATTGTTGTTGTCTTTGTTAGATAGGACAGAAAGAAATGGAGAAAGGAGGGGGAGAGAAAGACAGACACCTGCAGACCTGCTTCACCGCCTGTGAAGCGACTCCCCTGCAGGTGGGGAGCAGGGGTTTGAACCGGGATCCTTATGCTGGTCCTTGTGCTTCGCACTACATGCGCTTAACCTGCTGCGTTACCACCGATTCCAGTGTCTTCATTTTTATGACAAACAGCTAAAAAAAAAAATGGGGATGGACATATAGGCATTTGAATCAAAGAGTTCTATTATATCATTAGTAAGCAAATCGCTGTAAAAGAATGGGAGGGCTCACTCTGCAAACATGAAATAGACTGCCCCCCCTGCCCCTGGGTTACAGAATTTTCATCCTCTTATAGTCAACTTTGGAAGGAGTGAATATTTGATATTGTTGGTTGAGATAGACATTATCCTTGGAGGACAAGTTGCGTGCTCTGTAACTGTATCTACTCTGTGCTTACCTTTACCCAACATGTGCATAGTAACACCCATGTGAGGAATGCCAGTACTTATTTGTTACAATGATATTATAATGAAGTAGCAGTTTCCTTGGAACACTGGGTCTTTCTGTACATGTGCCAAAGCTGGGTTCCTAGGAGGCCAAACATCTTTCACAGTCCACTCTAATTTGGAGAACATCTCACACAGTAGTAGCTGGTATCCATAGCTGCTTGAAACTTGAATTTCCCATTTTGGTTGACACATCTGAACTATCTTGTAAGATGTGTGCTTGTGGTTGTCCTATAAAAGAGCTGTGCTGCTTGTACACAGTAGGAAACTTTTTTTTTTTTTTCTCACCCAGCGTTATTGCTGGGACTCTGTGCCTGTACTACGAATCCATACTTCCTGGAGGCTATTTTTTTTCATTTGTTGTCCTTGCTATATACTGTTGCTATTGTTATTATTATTGTTGTTATAGCTGCCATTGTTGTTGGCTAGAACAGAGAGAAATCTAGAGAGGACTGGAGATGGAGTGGTGGTAGAGGGACCCCTGTAGACCTGCATCACTGCTCCTGAAGGGAATCCCCTGCCGGTGGAAAGCTGCGGGCTTGAACCAGGATCCTTACACCATCCTTGCACTTTGCCCCATGTGCACTTAACCCTCTGGGCCACTGCCAGGCACCCTCAGAAAAGTTTTTAAAAGGCACTGGTTGTTTTTGTTTTGTTTTTTAATTTCTCTGACAATCAGTGACTTGGAGCATTTTTTTGTAAGTCTGCTGGCTTTTTGTATCTCTTCTGTAGTAAATATTCTGTTCACCTCCTCTCTCCAATTTTGAAGTGGTTCATTTTTGTTGTTGTTGTTGTTGTTGTTGCTAAGGTTGGTGAGTTCTTTGTATATTTTGGTTATAAGCCTCTTGTCTGAACTATGGCATGTAAAGAACTCCCATTCTGTGAGGAGTCTAGGTAAATAGAAATTTTTTAGTTTTATGTATTTCCACTGGTTTATTCTTACCTCTAGGTTCATGATTATTAAACATTTTGTTCTGCTTTATGTCTTACTGCTTTTTAGCCACCAAGTTACAGATGCTACCATGACAACAAGCTGATTTCCCAGGGCAGACAACCTCACCAGTGTGTCCTGGAACCCCACCTCCCCAGAGCCCTGCCCCACTAGGGAAAGACAGAAACAGGCTGGGGGTTTGGAGCCACCTGCCAACACCCAGGTCCAGTGGAGAAGCAATGACAGAAGCCAGAACTCCCACCTTCTGGACCACATAATGATCCCAGGTCCATACTCCCAGAGGGATAAAGAATAGGGAAGCTACCAGTGGAGAGGATGGGACACAGAACTCTGGTGGTGGGAATATTTTTTTTAATATATATTTATCCCCCTTTGTCACCCTTGTTGTTTTATTATAATTATTATTGTTGTCATTGATGTAGTTTTTGCTAGATAAGACAGAGAGAAATGGAGAGAGGAGGGGAAGACAGAGAGGGGGAGAGAAAGTCAGACACCTGCAGACCTGCTTCACCGCCTGTGAAGCGACTCTCCTGCAGGTGGGGAGCTGGGGGCTCGAACCAGGATCCTTATGCCGGTCCCTGCGCTTTGCACCATGTGGCTGTGCTACTGCCTGACTCCCTGTTGTCGGTGGGAATTGTAATCCTCTTATCCTGCTATCCTGTCAATCATTACTAAATCATGAATAAGAAATAAATCCATGTGAAACTCTAAAAGGGGGGTTGTTCCCTAAATTTTCCACCTGATAAATTCATTTCTATTTTCTTGAACATAAAAAGAGGTAAAAGACTGTTTCACTGAGAGTGATTCTCAGAATTTTACCTCATAGGTCTTGGGAACTCAGAGATCCACACCTGCCCACCACCCTGGCAGCATTTTCCATCTGTTGGAATGCTGAGGCAGGGTGCCAACATGCTTTAATTGTCTTCTGAATTGCATCTTTGCTTTTGCTCCTGAAGAGAGAGATAGAGGTGGGAGGTCGAAGGGAGAGTGAGAGAGAGGTAATACATTTGGCTGGCCTGGAGTTGCTTTACTCAGTCCCCTTGAAAAATTTTCTCTAAATTAATGTGACTAGCAAACACATTGTTCAGATGACTGGCAGAGAAAGCAGAGCAGCATTTACAGGCTCTGGGAAGCAACCTTTGATGGGAACAGTTAACACCTATTGCTGTGGCATTGATTCAACCTATCCAGCTTTGAAGTGGTTGAGTAGCTGTGTAATTCTTCACAGAATCCTGGCTTTTCCTTCTGGACTGCAAACAGGGCAATTTCTAGATGAGACCCTAGAGACAAGGTTTTTATTTATTTATTTATTTTTCCTAGGAACTATTTTCTAGTGTTCCTGTGGGAAAGGAAAGTGACTAGTTAAAAGAAAAATAAAAGGATATGGTCCCTTTAGGACTTAGAGGGCATGGGAGAATTCTTTCATAGTTTCAGAGAGATAGTAGCGTTCACCTGTGAGGAGTTTAGGTGAAAACTGAGAATTCTACCCTTCCATGAAATTTACATGTCTCACTCTTTGCAAAAGGATATTTACATTATTTATAATCAAAGGTTTTGATTGAGTGCTAATATTGAATCTTACACTAAGTCAAATGCAAAATTAGAAAAACTACTCACAATGACTGTGTTTTAGATGCTATATCCCTGATCTATGTTCAGATAGAGGAATAAACCCTTCCTCCTAGTTATTATCATTCTGTTCAATATTTTCTCCACTTTCTGACTGTATCTTCTACTGCATGTAACCAAATACTCATTTTCAAGTGAAGGAAAAAAAAAGTAAAATCAGGTAATTTTTTTCAAGCACCACTGCTATTTTCCATAATTTAATATTTTTAAAAGCAGAATATTCTTGACAAAATATTTCCTAAGTACAACGACCAACTAAATTACTTCTTAAGGTATTTTCAGTAATACACAGGGACAAAAATACATCAGGCAATAAATCCATGGTTCTCTCTCCACTGCCCCATTGTCTTTAAGCACATTCTCAACTTCCATTTCCTGTTTCTTTAACATAATGACTCAGAAATTTTGTCAATTTGCTATCCATGCCAAAAACATTGTAGCCTGAAGTTGAACTAGAAAGGTCTATTAACAATTTGTTGACTACTTAGGCCTTCACACCCTCCTCTCACGCCCCATAGTTCACTTCCCTCAAACACTCTCCTACACAAAAGAAAGTAAGGTATATCTCCTAATATCTTCTGGCAACATCAGCATTATTGTCATCCCCTGATAATCTTTAGAAGAAGAAACAGTGCATAAACTGGCCAAGAGATATAGTGGCAAAAATATATATCCATACATCAGCTAAAGGACAATTAGTGTCTATATCACAACCTTTATTAGACTCGTCAAACAAGTAAACACAGTAAAACTTAAGGTTAACTTCAACCCCACTAAAATCCCAGGTCTATTTTCTCTCTAACTTGAGGCCAGACCACAGAAACCTACTACTGGTTAGGGTACCAAAAAAATGGCACTCGAGTGTTTATCAATTTGAAGAAAACCTAAGGTCATCAGGTAAATGAAGAACTACAAAAGTTGGATAAGGGCCAGAGACTGGCTCACTTAATGATGGCCTTCTTGGTCACTGCCATGTCACCCCGTCACCTGGGCCCCTAGTCAAGAAATCCTTAGGTCCCACTATAGATATGATGGGCCTAGACCTCTAGCAGATCCCTCTCTCCACCATCACTGGTCACTTCCATCAGGAACATCATCACAAGCTCTCTGGGGCCTCTCCAGGACCTGCCCTCACTGCATAGCAGCAAAGATGGGGAAGCCCCACTCTCTGAAAAAAGGCTGGTCAGCCTACTCTGCCCCCTGAGGAAGAAATGAGAGCAGCCTAGAATGTTCCAGCTGTGACCATGGGCTGTGAGCTCAGACTGACAGGGACTTGGAGGTTGCACAATCTCCTGTGCTAATTATGAATAAATAGATTTGGGCCCTACATCAAATCAATGGGGTTAATAGTTAATTGTATTTTTATATTCTCTTCAGATTCTGTAGCTATTCTCTGTTCTAATCTAGCTGTCTAACCCTATTCTCAATTCTGACATCTTCTTCCCAGACAATATTTTTAGTTCACCTCCATGTTAGCTTTCAAGCTCAGGAAAAATTTACTAACATCACAGACCCCTTGGAACATACCTAAAGTAGACTTCCTAACTTATGTCCACACTAAAATCCATATTTTCATTTACTCTATTTCTACTTTCTGGTTCCTGTTCATTAATCATTTTTTCTTGTTTTATATGTTATGACCTTTCAGTCACCAAGTTGCAGATGCTACTATGATTTCACCCTGATTTTCCTGGGCAGAAAAATTTCATTAATGTGTCCTGAAACCCTCTCTCCCCAGAGCCCTGCCCCATTAGGGAAAGACAGACACAGGCTGGGTGTGTGAACCCACCTTCCAACACCCATGTCCAACGGAGAAGCAATTACAGAAGCCAGAACTCCCACCTTCTTCTCCCTATAAAGAAATTTGGTCCATACTCCCAGAGGTGAAGAAATGTTAGTAGAAGATAACTAGAGGGCTCTGAATTCATTAGAACTTGAAGGGAGAAGAGGAAAAATGGAATAAAATTTAGGAATAGTAACAGGTAGAGGTTTAACTTAGAAAGAAAGAGAAGACAGGACCATAGAAAAAACAGGATATATATATATATATATATATATACATTAGTCACCCCATGTCTGTGACCTTGGGAAAATCACTGCAGTTTCCAGTGGAAGGGATGTGGAAACAGAACTCTGGTGGTGGGAACAGTTTTGAATGATATTTGTTAAATATTTGATTATATAAAAATTATATTTGATAGCCACTGTTATCTCATAATTTTTAAATCTATGTTAAGTCACTTATGATCACAAAAAATCAAAGATATTTCCTTAGATTCTTTCAAGTACTGCCTCCACTTACATAAAGGGCTTGAACATACTTCAAGTAAGTATCACGTTTCTCACTTTGTCTCTATTTTTGGTTTCCTCTCACCAAGAAAGAAGCCATCTACTCAGATGTCTTCAGAGGGTAAGTCTGTTGTTACCTCGGCTGGGACATGAGCTTCGACCTTGTGCCAAAGCCTCGTCATCAACACACCTCGGCCAAAGCCTGGACTGAGGGAAACTCTTTAAGGTCCCACCTTGGTCTTTTTCTCCAGGGAAAAATGTAACCCCAGTTCTGGCATCAAATACAATTATTTTTCCTCATGCAAAAAGGATGCTGAGGGGAGGAGATGACTCCTCTATGGCATGGACTTAAGAAATGGATTTACCAGGAGTCTGGCATAGTGCAGAAGGTTAAGCACAGGTGGCACGAAGCACAAGGACCGGCGTAAGGATCCCAGTTCGAGCCCCCGGCTCCCCACCTGCAGGGGAGTCACTTCACAGGCGGTGAAGCAGGTCTGCAGGTGTCTGTCTTTCTCTCCCCCTCTCTGTCTTCCCCTCCTCTCTCCATTTCTCTCTGTCCTATCTAACAACAATGACATCAAGAACAACAACAATAATAACTACAACAATAAAAAAATAAGGGCAACAAAAGGGAATAAATAAATAATAAATGTAAAAAAAAAATGGACTTACCCTATGACCCTGCAATTCCTCTCCTGGGGATATATCCTAAGTAACCAAACATATCCATCCAAAAAAGATCTATGTACATCTGTTAAATAAAATTGAGAGTGGGAGACAGAGAGAGAGGGGGAAAGAAAGAGACACCAGCAGACCTGCTTCACAGCTTCTGAAGTGCCCCCAGTGGAGGTGGGTAATAGAGTCTTGAACCCAGGTCTTTGTGTTTTTTTTTAAATTTTTAAAAATTTATTAGGGGGGAAAGTTTTACAGTCAACAGTAAATATAACAGTTTGTACATGCATAACATTTCCCAGTTTTCCACATAACAGTACACTCCCCACTAGGCCCTCTGTCACCCTGTTCCATGACCTGAACCCTCCCCTCCACCCACCCAGGGTCTTCTACTTTGGTGCAAGACACCAACTCCAGCCCAAACTGTGCTTTGTGTTTTCCCTTCTGACCTAGTTTTTCAACTTCTACCTGAGAGTGAGATCATCCCGTATTCACCCTTCTGTTTATGACTTATTTCACTTGACATGATTTCTTCCTGAAAATGGTGAAGTCACCATTTTTAATAGCTGAGTAGTATTCCATTGTGTATTTAGTGCACAACTTGTTCCGCCACTCATCTGTTATTGGACACCTGGGTTGCTTCCAGGTTACAAATTGTGCTGCTGTGAGCACAGGTGTACACAGATCTATCCTGTTAAATAACACAGAGAGGGTGCAAAAGGGGGGAAATGGCCATCAGTGGATTCAGAGGGCAGGCACTGAGCCCCAGTAATAATCCTGGTGGAAAGAAAGAGAGAAAGAACAAATTAAATAAAGAAAGGAAGTAATAAAGGACGAAAGTAAAAGAGGGTATTTTTCATTACACTCATAGATTGTTCGACTCTGTCTTAAATTAATAAAAAAGTTTTATTTTGTCTTTTGTACTATGTAACCTCAAGTCCCCAAAGTTTAATTTTGCCCAGTCTCACATTTTTCTTCACCTAGATTTGTTTTAAAAGGAACAATTTTGTTAATTTTCTATTTTTTTTATTACTGAATAGAGACAGAGAGAAATTGACAGGGTAAAGGGAAGATAGTGAGGGGAAGAGACAGAGACCTGCCTCACCACGTATGAAGCTTTTCCCTTGCAGGTGGGAACCAGGGCTTTGAACCTGGCTCCTTGCGTACTACGTGAGGTTACCCAGGTGCACCACCCACTGCCTGGTCCCTTACTTTTCCATTTGTTGCCTGCTCCTTTGCATCCTGTTTTTGTGATCAGATCAGCTGTATAATATCTTTGCTTGCTTAATTTGCTGTTTATATAGTTTTGTCTCTAGATTTTCCTCGGGGGGCAGAGTAGGCTGACCAGCCTTTTTTCAGAGAGTGGGGAGTCCCCATCATTGCTGCTATACAGTGAGGGCAGGTCCTGGAGAGGCCCCAGAGAGCGTGTGATGATGTTCCTGATGGAAGTGACCAGTGATGGTGGAGAGAGGGATCTGCTAGAGGTCTAGGCCCATCACATCTATAGGAAGACCTAAGGATTTCTTGACTAGGGGCCCGGGTGATGAAGTGACCTGGCAGTGACCAAGAAGGCCATCATTAAGTGAGCCAGTCTCTTGCCCTTATCCAGTTTTGTGGTCCTTACTTTATTTGGCAAAGTGACACTTAACGTGACTGAGACAAGAGAAGGAGTGGGTAAGAGAGGAGGGTATCTAGGCCTAAGTAGTAACCATCTGATTATATCCTTTATAGTGTCTTTTTTAGGTCTTTCTACTTGCTTGCTGCATTTATTAAGTCGAAATCTACTCACTGTAGACTAATAAACACTTTTACGTTTAGATGATCCTCACCCATGTGTCCTGCCCCATTAGGGAAAGACAGAAACAGGCTGGGGGTGTGGATCCACTGCTAACACCCATTCCAGTGGAGAAGCAATGACAGAAGCCAGACCTCCCACCTGCTGCTCCCCATACTGATCCTGGGTCCATGCTCCCAGAGAGATAAAGAATACGGACACTTCCAATGGAGGGGATGGGATACAGAACTCTGGTTGTGAGGACTGTGGGGAATTGTATCCCTGTTATCTCACAATCTTATTATCATTAAATCACTAATAAAAATAAATTAATGTTAAAAATCATGTTTTCCATGTGTTCTGTAGCCTGGGATGCCAATGTTTTTGCTAATGCGATCACTCTATGAAGGCAGTCTCACCACCTGGACGTGAGCTGTATGCCTCTCTCTTGTGATTACATGTAAAGATACGGTCCTTTAGGGCAAACGGGCATGGCGACTCTTCTCCCACTTCTTTAAGTAACATTTTAAAAAATGTTTTTATTTATTATCGGACAGAGACAGAAACTGAGAGGGGAGGGGGAGATAGAAAGGGAGAGAGACTGGGAGTCCGGCGTTAGCGCAGCGGTTTAAGCGCATGTGGTACAAAGCGCAAGGACCAGCGTAAGGATCCAGATTCGAGCCCCAGCTCCCCACCTACAGGGGAGTCGCTTCACAGGCAGTGAAGCAGATCTGCAGGTGTCTGTCTTTCTCTCCCCCTCTCTGTCTTCCCCTCCTCTCTCCATTTCTCTCTGTCCTGTCCAACAGTGACAACGACAACAATAAAACAACAAGGGTAACAAAAGGGAATAAGTAAATAAATAAATATTTTAAAAAGAGAAAAAAAAGACAGGGAGAGAGACAGAGAGACATCAGCAGACCTAGTTCACCACGTGTGAAGCTTCCCCCTGCAGGTGGTGACCAGGGACTTGAACCCATGTCTCTGCTCAGTGTCACTTGAGCTGTCAACCAGGGGCGCCACTGCCTGGACCCCTGTTCTCCCACTGCTCGGCCAGGAAGCTGTCGCCACTGCTGCCTCAGCTGCTGACCTAGAGAACAGCATTCCTGGAGGTGGCTCAGTAGATAAAGCACTGGGCTCTTAAGCATGGGATCCTGAGTTCAATCTGGTTCTCTCTCTCTCTCTCTCTCTCCTATCTTTCTAATAAATAAAATCTTTTTAAAAAAATGTAGACTCCTGCACGATAGAGTGAGACAGTGCTGAGTCAAAGGATGACATGCATCCCCACATCTTTGCAGCCCGCTGGTTCTCTCTACACTTAGTGCTGGTGTGGACAGAAACAAAACCTAATTGGCAGAGGAAGATATGCCAAAACCTCTGCCTGGACTCTGAGACACTGAAGTGTGTGCAGACAGACGCAGGTCTTTTCCTTGGTAAGTGATGAGGTAAATCCTAACGCCTATACAAACCATCCCCCAACATATCAACAATATATATCTAACTTTGAATTTCAGAACTGATGGAATATTAGATATTTACCTAATTCAGTAGATCCTTACAGACAGAGCAAAAGCTCTTAGGGGCCCCTTCATGACCCATAACACGAGACTGTACGGACTTGCGTCTGCAACTACAAAAACGCAGGTAGTGTGAAAGATAAAATGTTAATAAGATAAAAGAATCTTCCCAGAACTGTACATCACAATCAAAGTCAGTAAATTAAGGGGAAAAAGATATTTGAAGTGCAATTAAGTGACTGAACTATAATATCTGAGGCATAAAAAATGTAACAGAGCTTTGAGAGTAGAAAGCTGGGCTGGGCTCTGTTCCCAGGACGCCTGGGGTGGAGGGTCACAGTCCAAGGATCTGGTCAGCATCACCATTTGCTCAGAGAGCCTCAGACAGAGACTCCATGAGGTACCAGCCCTGGCACTTACTCATCCAAGCCATCCATCTGCATTACTGCTACTGTTTCTGTGAGAGAGAACTCAATTCTAAGGAACATAACTTGAAAGTTGTAGAATCCAAGGACAATAACCCTGTGATGATCTAAAATGCATCCACTCTTAGTATCTGCTTTTAGTATTAGTTTTGTGTGCTGCCCTTATTATTTCCAGAATTAAATGCCACCTTATATGGAGAGCACTGTGTGAATTCCCCAAACCAGAGTCAAAAAGCTTGAACTTCAGATTGGCTTTGCACCTTTGGCCCTAGCCCTGGTAACCGTGCTGTCTGAGCAGTAAGAATTGTTCCCACAGGAGCACAAGTCCAGTGGAGGAGAGGATGAATTCAAGTCTCCTATTGAGAAGTGAGTTTGGACGAGGGAGCCAGCTCCATGGTTCTGCAAATGGCTCTCATGCCTGAGGCTCATTAAGTCTCAGGTTCAGTCCCCAACACCAGCTCCAACCAGAGCTGAGCAACTTTGTTCTCTCTCTGTGTATCTCTCTCATTAAAATAAATCAAATAGAGTTAAGAGGTGATGTTGTGGCAAGCAGATTCTGAAAGTGTCCTCAACGGATAACCCCCATGCCCTGGGATCCACAGGCCTGTGCTACTTTCCCTCTACGTGGGAGCAGGAGCTGAGACAAGTTTCTTCCCATGAGATGAGGCAGCACGCCTGAAGGTCACTTCTGTCCTTGGGTTAAATAGCAGTGATTTCCTGAGGAATAGATGGCCTCACGGTTAGGAGGCTCCTGTGAATATCAACCTGCTTCACATCTCCCCGAGCGCCCAGCACGGAGGAGACTAACATGCTAGTAGCTATGAGCTTGAGAGCAGGTCCTGTTCAAATACCTGACAGCTGGATCCTCAGCTGCGGTGTGCAGACCATGCTGATCAGAAGCCCCAGTTACACACTGGTCAGTTTTGTTTTTTCCTCCAGGGTTATTGCTGGGCTTGTGCCTGCACCATGAATCCACCGCTCCTGGAGGCCATTTTTTCCCACTTTTTGTTGCCCTTGTTGTTGTAGCCTCCTTGTGGTTATTATTATTGCCATTGTTGATGTTGTTCACTGTTGGATAGGACAGAGAGAAATGGAGAGAGGAGGGGAAGACAGAGAGGGGGAGAGAAAGACAGACACCTGCAGACCTGCTTCACCACTTGTGAAGCGACTCCCCTGCAGGTGGGGAGCCGGGAGCCCGAACCAGGATCCTTATGATGGTCCTTGCACTTTGTGCCACATGCGCCTAACCCGCTGCACCACCGCCCGACCCCCCTACACTGGTCAGTTTTATGAACCACAGAACAAGTAGAACTATAGAGGCATCTTATTTATTTATATGAATGTTTAATTATCTTTTTTTATTTTTTGGATAGAGAATGGATGCCAGAAAACAAGAAGGGAGGAAGACTGGGAGGGCAAGAGACAGAGACACCTGTAGCCCTGCTTCACCACTTGTGAAGCTTTGCACCTGCAGGTGGGACCAGGGTTTGAACCTGGGTCCTTGTGCACTATAACACGTGCTCTCAACCTGGTGTGCCACCACCTGGACTCATACATATTTTATTTAAACCATTCCCTTTTGAGTGACGTGCTGTCAGATCACAGAAGGCCAGTGCGGCACCCGGATCCAGATGTATCAGGTACATAGAATCTGTGAGATCTCAGTTACCGTAGAAACGTGAGGGATGGTGTAGTGAACGTCCCTAGAGAGAAATCATCTCTGGACAATCAGAACAGCCTTTTCACAGAGCAGACTGAACTTGGTGACTACATAGTTGATATGTATGGAGGCTGGACTCCTAGATTCTCCCTGTTCCATGCTGTACTGCTATTTTTATTTTAGAAAAATCCAGGGAGTCTGGTGGTAGCGCAGCAGGTTAAGCACAGGTGGTGCAAAGCAGAAGGGCTGGTGTAAGGATTCGGGTTCGGGCCCCCGGCTCCCCACCTGCAGGGGAGTCGCTTCACAGGCGGTGAAGCAGGTCTGCAGTTGTCTGTCTTTCTCTCCCCCCTCTCTGTCTTCCCTCCTCTCTCCATTTCTCTCTGTCCTATCCAACAACGACTTCAAGGGCAAAAGAAAGGAATAAATAAATAAATATTTTTAAAAATCCAAACTGGCCCCACGTGATTAATAAGCAGACAGCTTCCAGTTCAGTATAGTCTCCTGCAAGGTGGCACGGGAGTTCCTCATCAAAGAGCCACCTTCTCCTTGCAGTGTAAATCCCTTCTTTCATCTGCAGTAGCAGGTGCTAATGTAAATTCACTGCACACTTGTGGAAAGGGGGAAGGAGCTAAAGGTTTGGGATGTTTGCAAATCGCCTGTTCTGGTACCTCTTTCAGCTGCTCTCTTTGACGACTGGAGACTTTGATAGCTCATCTGGTCGCCATTGCACGAGCATAGTGCTTCAGGCAGGAGGCGGCTGGGGGCAGTGTGTTATTGACAGAGTTTGCTGAATAGTGATTCATTATCAACATCAATGGAGACGACACTTGTTCTTCCTGAAAAGCCTATTTGTTACTCTTGTCTCACCTGGGAGGAAGCCACTGTCCAGGACTGAGACACTGTTTGTACAGTGTTTTATTAGCCTTCTCTACAAAGGCGGCATTCTTACATAGGTCACTGATTTTTTTTGGGGGGGGTCTCATCTTTGCGCTGATAACTTACCAGTCCAATTGCTTAAATCAAGACGTTCCTAGAAACATAATATCTGAAAGCAACGCTAGTTTCGAAAATATTAATGAAAATAAAAAAAGGAAATGTCACCACCATGATAAAAAAATAAAGCAAAACAAGAAACAGTAATGTTCTTTTGAATCTCCTGGTTTCCCCAGAAAGGATAGGAAGTGTATGCAGCATGAAGAGAAGCCCACATGTCTCACACTGGAAAGCCAGGCTTCTCATGGTTCCTGTGTTATACGGGGGAAGCTAAAACAGAAGAGCAAACCCATTATTCTAGATTAGATGGCACTGAACACACTGCCTTCCTTGAGGAATCCTGGACCACCTGGGATGTCAGTTCATTTTAATTTTGTTGTAGCCCATTACTCCTCTTCTTAAATCAGCCAGGCAAAGGTTTGCAAACTCTGTTCTCTGTACAAACACAGACATGCCCATAACTTCAGGTTAGGGCTTGCCTCCTTGGACATTTAGGTAGTTTAACATTTAAAAATTAACAATAACTTCAAACCAGTGACTGACATATGAATTCACACTTTTAGAAATGTATTATTAACATTCCAATTTTAGACTTATAGAAATAGGTTGTATACTTAAAGTTAGCTGAAAGGCCAAGAAGAGATTTAAAAAATAATAATAAACTTGTGTCAGAGAAATTCAAAGACAAGGAGAACCACTTCACTCCTGTGAGGATGTCACACATCAGAAAAAAAATGACAACAACAAATGCTGGAGAGGCTGTGGGAACAAAGGAACCCTCTTGCCAAGCTGGTTGGTAATGTCAGTGGGTCCAGCCCCTGTGGAGAGCAGTCTGGAGAACTCTCAGAAGGCTAGAAGTGAACCTGCCCTATGACCCTGCAATTTCTCTCCTGGGGACACAGCCTAAGGAACCCAACACACCCACCCAAAAAGATTTGTGGGCTGTACGTCTTCATTTTCATTGAACTTTTCAAACATTTTGATTTCCTCCTTTATTTCCTCTCTAACCCAGTAGTTGTTAAGGAATGTACTGTTGAGCTTCCACATTTTGTGACTATTACTAGTCTTTTGTTGATTGTTAAGTGTTAGTTTAATCCCACTGTGGTCTGAGAAGATGCTTGGGATAATTTCAATGCTTTTTAATTTGCTAATGCTGTCTCAGTTTGTCTTTTGAGAAACTTTGAGACGTACAATATAGGCTAGTAAAAGTCCTGGACAAGATGGTTTTACAAATGAATTCTACAAAACCTTCAGAAATGATTAATCCCTCTACTTTGAAAAGTTTTCCAGAAGATTGAAGACACTGGAATACTCCATTCCAGGTTCTATAAGGCCAACATCACTCTGATACCAAAAGCAGACAGGGACACAACCGAAAAAGAAAACTACAGATCAATATCTCTAGTGAACATAGATGCTACAATATTGAACACAATTCTAGCCAACTGGATACAGCAGTTTATTTGTTCATCATGACCAAGTGGGGTTTATCCCAGGCATGCAGGGTTGGTTTAATATACATAAATCAATATATGTGATCCACCACATCAACAAAAGCAAGACCAAAAACCACATGATCATCTGAATAGATGGAGAAAAAGCCTTTGACAAAATCCAGCATCCCTTTAGGATCAAAACACTACACAAAATGGGAATAGATGGAAAATTCCTGAACATAGTGGAGTCTATCTATAGCAAACCTACAGCCAACATCATACTCAATGATGAAAAACTGGAAGCATTTCCCCTCAGATCAGGTACTAGACAGGGCTGCCCACTATCACCATTACTATTCAACATAGTGTTGGAAGTCATTGCCATAGCAATCAGGCAGGAACAGGAATTAAAGGCATACAGATTGGAAGAGAAGAAGTCAAACGCTCCCTATTTGCAGATGATAGGATAGTATACACAGAAAAGCCTAAGGAATACAGCAAGAAGCCTTTGGAAATCATTAGGCAATACAGTAAGGCATCAGGCTACAAAATTAACATTCAAAAGTCAGTGGTATTTCTCTATGCAAACACTAAGGAGAAGTTGAAATCCAGAAATCAATTCATTTTACTATAGCAACAAAAACAATAAAAAATCTAGGAATAAACTTAACCAAAGAAGTGAAAGACTTGTATACTGAAAATTATGAGTCTCCCAGCTGTAAGTTCAAATATCTGCTCAGAGAGAAGTGATAATAGATGTACTTTGATTGTCTGTCTGTGTGCATGTTGTTCAATATCCAGGAGATGAAAATTTCAAAGTTTCTCATCAGACATATTAGCTCTAATGAGAATGTCACTTAGGTGCTGCCAGTGTGCCTCTCCTTCAGTAAAATATTTGTCCTTACAAACAATTTGACTTTTTTTTTTACCACAAGTTATTATACTTGTAGTTTCTAAAATAACATATTTAACAAGTTTCTTAACAGTTGGAAGCAGAAATAAATTAAATACTGGTCCAATAAACATGAAAAACCTTTGAAAAAATAAAATTGAGCTATCCAGTCTGGTAATTCATAACAAGATTGTGACCCTTGTGAAAAATGTATTTGAATTTAGAGATTTATTGCTCAGGTACCCTCAGATACCATACTCTGTATTCATGCCATACTTGTCTTTCTCTAAGATATATAAAATGCCACAGTACATCTTCATATCTATTTAAAGAGATTTAGCATAAGTGACTTGATTTTCATTTAGTAGTTTTATTAGTAACATATTTCACTGGCCTCTCCACTACTCTGACTTAGAGCTCAGACAAGTTTTCATTGTGTAACAGAGCCTGAGTGAACGGCATCCTCAGGCAGTTAGAGTCTGGGCACAGCTCATGCTTAGTTAGTTCAGAGACAGAGCAGGTCACTGGGCATGGCTGGACACTGATTTACCTTCTCACAACTACGAAATCAATACTTCGGCTTGGCTACGTCCCGCTGAAGACTCTGGGGAAGAACCTGATTTCAAGTTTACTTTTTATTTCTTTCTTTCAGAATTTAGTTGTGGAAGGTCCTAGGACTCCATACTCATGATCCAGGGGTGGCTGCAGTCCTCAGCTCTCTCTACGGCTATTCTCATTCCTTCCTATGTGGCATTTCCCTCTCAGTAGCCAACAATTGCCTGTCAAAACTTCCTCACATTTTGGAATTTTATGTCTTCTGGAAATAGCCCGGAGAGCATTCTGATCTCTAACTCTCATCTCGTAGGGTCATGTTCACCTGTGTGATCTGTGCTTTGTGCTGCATGATGTTTAAGTCCAGGACTGAGGGCTTAATGATTTCACAGCTTCTCAAAGTTAGGGGACAACATATTTAAGAAGGATTTTTTGTTGTTGTTTTTACTTAGTTAAATCTTTTAAATAAGAAGTTTTATTCTTTCCTTCCTTCTTTCTCTTCTTGTTGTATAGGACAGAGAGAAATTGAGGTGAAAGGGGTAGATATCAAGTGACAGAGACAGATAAATACTTGCATCCCTACTTCACAACTAGCAAATCTTTCCCCCCACAGGTGGGGAGCAAGGTCTCAAACCCAGGTCCTTATGTACTGTAACGTGTGCTCAACCAGGAGCACCAGCACCCAGCCTCAGCAACTCCTACTTGTAGTGGTGAATATAAATTTACAAACTATTTCTCAGTAAGATCTTATTCTGGAAATATTTACCTGATTACTTGCATTTTAAAGAATCTGTTTTTTTTTTTGCATCTTTATGAATAGTTTAAATTGCTTTTACTTCTTTCTTGCGTAAACAAGGTAATGAGAGTGTCACTGTCACTCCTTCAGGCTGTGTTGTTTTTTAGTCAGGAGGAAACAGCGGAGTTGTCTGAAGTGAGGATGTGTCCTCTGAACCATGTGGTGTAGACACTCCTACCCACATGTGGAGTGTAGCTGTCTCACCCAGACAAACACAGGTGTGGTTAGGGGTCTGATGTCTCCTTGCCCTGCGAGGATGGTCAGTCCCTGAGATTTGCTATCAAGGATGCTGTCACGTCGCACAGCCCCACTGCAGACATCTGCTGCTCACTGCCCCAGGGCTTTCTCTGCCTGCTCAAGCCTACACAGTCTCCAGATGGGAGATACAGCAACGCCAAGAAACCCATGTCCCCAAGGGCACCTCTTAACCAAAGACTTATGGGAGCCGGCGACTCATTACGTTTCCAGCCCCTCACGTGAGATGCTCTGAATTCAGCCTGGTCTACACTGCCTCTTACAGCTCCCAAGCTGAACTGAAGTCCAGTTACACAAAGGATGAACCTGCTGAGTAAAGCATCACTCACCAGGATGTTTGGCTCCCCTGTGCTCCTGCCCTGCTGCCTCTCTGGTGGCCTGGGATCATCCCTTCCGAAGTCTTGCTTCACATCAACATGAGATGATGTCCTGCTGGCTCAGCACGTCTCTGAGGAGGTGAGAGAAAAGATTTAGGGCACCAAAGGGGACTCCATTTTGGACACCCTCCACCATGTACAAGTAGGGTGGTTTAGGTGAACCATCTGGAAAGTGTCAGTAATATGCATCATAAATACGTATTTTACAGTAATTACATTTTGAAAACAGGTCCTGGAACAGACAGTTTACTTGACAGACAAGCAACAGTCAGCCTGGGTTCAAGCCTCCAGTTCCCACCTGCAGGGGGGAAAGATTTGCTAGTGGTGATTCATGGCTACAAGTGATTCTCTGTCTCTCTCCCTTCCCCTACCTTTCCCTCTAAATGCGTGGCTTTTTCTATTCAATAAAGATTGTGTGTGTGTGTGTGTGTGTGTGTGTGTGTGTGTGTGTGTGTGTGTGTGTCCTTCTGTGACCATGTAAAGCTCTACTAATTAAGTCTAGAGAAGAGAACGCATTTCGTTTACATTTCTCACCCTGGATGAGTTTAAATGTCTAGATTATTACTTCTCCATTCATAGTCAGGGTTGCACAAATGTCAGGTGTGAAAAACATAAGATTATCAGGAAATCTTTAAGCAGAAGACCCTCCAGATTCTCACATTACAATGCCCAAGGACACATCTTCAGGGAAAGCTTTCCAAGTGGGGAAGCAGGGCTGCAGATGTCTTTCTGTCTTTCTCCTTATCTATCTCCCCTTCCCTCTCAATTTCTGATGGTCTCTATCCAATAAATAAATGAAGTTAATAAAAAAATTAAAAAATAAATATATTCATTATTTCTTTGCAGAACTCTATACTGACTATAATTGTATCATACATAAAAAATTCAATTCAGTATTTTAAAATAAAAATAGATTTTGTAATTCTTTTTTTTCTTCTTTTCTTTTTTTATATTTATTTATTCCCTTTTGTTGCCCTTGTTGTTTTATTGTTGTAGTTATTATTGTTGTTGTCGTTGTTGGATAGGACAGAGAGAAATGGAGAGAGGAAGGGGAAGACAGAGAGGAGGAGAGAAAGACAGACACCTGCAGACCTGCTTCACCGCTTGTGAAGCGACTCCCCTGCAGGTGGGGAGCCGGGGTTCGAACCGGGATCCTTATGCCGGTCCTTGTGCTTTGCGCCACCTGCTCTTAGCCCGCTGCACTACAGCCCAACTCCCAGATTTTGTAATTCTATAGTAAGTGCACCAGAAATACATAGACTCATGCAATCCCATAGAGAGACAGAAGAAGAGACCATAGCATCTCGGAGAGATGTGCTCTTGCTGTCTAACAGAAGAACACTAGGAAAAGATTAGAATTCTCAGCAACTTTATAAGCCTAGGCCATAAGTTTATTGTAGTCATTCCAAGTCTATATGCCCATGAAAATAAAAAGCTTAATTTCTATTTTATTATAGGAAACATGGAAGTGAGCGTGGAGAGTGTTTCCATAGTTGCATCCCTTACTAATTAACTCTGTACGTCACACAAGTAGTCCCTGAAGGATCACTTGTTCCGGGTATTACTTATGGTGGTATAGAAAGGAATGAACAGCCTAAATAAATACTTCTGCTCTCTCTGGTAGCACGCAAATGAGGGGGGAGAGTAAACGAGGAAGCAAGGAGAAGACCAAGATACAGAGATGTTCCCGGATAAAGGCAGCGAGTGCCCAGGACTGTATTTCTGCTAGAGAAGCACAGCAGCCTCAGGGTTCTAGGTCTCTTCCGGTGGTTCACGTATTAGAGTGGCGCTCTGACTTCTCTTCATCTGCAACTCTCTCCCTCTCTCTTCCTCCCATAAAAATCTATCTTCATCTTGTGTGAAATAAATGAAACATTAAAGAAGGCTTGAGAAGGAACTACTATCAGCTGCGTATCCTTTCAGTAAAGAGATACTTAGTTGGTCCTTTGTCGGGCTGAGCTTCACTGACGGGAGACAGACGACCAGAGACTTATGGTTGAGCTGTACGCAGTATCTCTTAATTCATGCATGACGCAGCACAATCTATACCAAGCTAGACTAAACTAACAACTAACTAAAACGAACAATGTTGTCTTTATATATACTTCCCAAGTAGGGTGTGAACAGGATGTGACACAGAAAGGGTGGAGTGAAAAGTGGTGGAAGATCAGGGTGTGACAAGGAGAGGGGGCGGAGCAGGTAAGAATTCTACCACTAAACCACCAATGCCCTGCAGGGAAGGTGGTGCTTTATGTAAATATAAAAGTGATTTATGTAAATATACAGCAGTGGTTATGTAAATAGAATACAGTGGTTATGTAAATAGAATGCAGTGTTAAGCAGGGGGGATTTAAACCAAATGAAACAGAAGGGGTTTTTAAAAGCATACCAACAGTCCCTAATGTTACACTCAGAGGTTTGGGTCCGGATCACACACAAGGAAGTCCAGAGTCACATGCAAGTACAGGAGCCTTTATTAGCAAGCTTAAGCCGGGGTCCCAAGAGCCTCCACACAGGGGAAGTCTCGTGACCCCCAACATTTTTCATCTCAGCTCTTTATAGTTAGCACAGGGTGGGTACAGGTGGGGATGTTAACGGAGAACAAGGAACAGTTAGTTTTGGGTCAACGGCTGTTCTTACATACCTCCTCACCTAAAACACAAAAAAGGATAATTTGAGTAGAAAGAACAAGACATCCAAAACTCTTTAAAAAAAAATACTCAGTAAAAGAACTGTGAATAATAACAGCAGGAAAGATAGAATCTAGGAATAATTCACACATGATTTTGGAGTCTATGGAATGGAGTTTAGAGATCTCAGTTCTCATAGTATGTCACGGATTTGTCAAAGGATAATCACAAGCTCTGAGGTGTGACAGAGAGCATTCTTTCTCAGGACCCTGACCAGTATGAAGAAGATCCTGCCAAACCAAATGTCCAGTGGAGAAGCAGTTGCAGGAGTCAGACCTTCCACCTTCTGCTCCCCACAATGACCCTGGGTCCATGCTCCCAGAGGGATAAGGAATAGGGAAGGTGTCAAGGGAGGGGATGGGACATGGAACTCTGGGAGGTGTGCACTGTGTGGAAACGTACCCCTTGTATCCTATAGTTGTGCCAATATTTCCATTTTATAAAAAAAATAAAAATATATAATAAAAAAGAAGATCACTGCATTTATCAAGGGGTAGACATGGATGGCCACGGGGAAAGGCAAGAGTCTTGGAAACACAGGCATCAGCAGTATAAACAAGGGGAAGCGTATCAGCACTGAAGCTGTTTTATGGAATGTGATTGTTATCTACCAGTGTACTTAATGGTTTGGATAAAAATATGATGGGTGACAGATTCCACAAGGGCACTGCGTGAATCCCATGCAGTGGAAGGGGTGAGACTGACTTATGGGTGTGATGGTCTGCGGAGAGGTTTATTTCCAACAATAATATATCCAGCTCTCATCCACAAATCTCTGAAAGGGATAAATTAGCTGTTTGCATAGAGGCTCTGCTTGTTATTGAAGGCATGGATCAGATCGTTACCCCTTGGGAGTCTGTTCTGCAGGAGACAGCTGGATTGGAGAAGGGCCAAGATGGGGATCTATGAGGGCTTCACACGCACAGTCCCAGGCCGAATGAGGACGTGGCTGAGCGACGCACTGTGGTTCTCTCTCCTCTGCTCTGTGCTCCGCTATTCCCACTCTATGACTGTAGGCAGGACTTGATGGATGGGTATAATAAGGGATACGAGGAGTTTAAGAAAATAAAGCAAGATAATAGCAATGAAACATCAATTCTCTTGTTCATAACTCAGGAAATCCATTGACGATGTTGCTCCAGTGGCCCCAAGGATGTGGCCGGTTTCTTTGCAATTGGTTCTAGATTAATGGACTGCTCAGCTTGCTGAGAAAATATTTATAAAGACACAGTGATTTTCATGCATGGACACACTATCGTCTTGAGAAGCATGTTTCACGTGCTTTAATTTTTTATTTACAGGCAGAAACATTTTGGAAACGATTAATTATATTCTACATTTTACTTTGATACACAGAATTGACTGTACATTTTACATGGCAAGAAATCTGTTGAAGAAGTACTGGCACTTGGCAGTGTTAGTTTAAACCTTATTCAAACTATTTCCATGAAACTATTCGTTTTCTAAGACTCAAAGGATTTTTTTAAAGAGAAATGAGTTCTTTTTCTAAAGAAAATAAGAACTTCTGTAAAGGTATGAAGCAAATGGTATATGTATTTATCATTTGCTTTTACCAGAGCACTATTCAGCTCTGGCTTATGCTGGTGCAGGGGATTGAACCTGGTGTTTTGGAACCTCAGGCATGAGAATTGCTTTGCACAAAAATTGTGTTATCCACCCCTGCCTGGCATATGTTTTTAAAGTGAAACATTCCATGGGCTTTTAGGAGCAATTGGCATTTCTTATTTATTTATTTATTTATTTATTTATTCCCTTTTGTTGCCCTTGTTGTTTTATTGTTGTAGTTATTATTGTTGTTGTCGTTGTTGGATAGGACAGAGAGAAATGGAGAGAGGAGGGGAAGACAGAGAGGAGGAGAGAAAGATAGACACCTGCAGACCTGCTTTACCGCCTGTGAAGCGACTCCCCTGCAGGTGGGGAGCCGGGGTTTGAACCGGGATCCTTATGCCTGTCCTTGTGCTTTGCATCACCTGCGCTTAACCCGCTGCACTACAGCCCGACGCCCAGCAATTAGAATTTCTATAAGTCCCTAGAAAATTCCTAATTAGGAGTGGCCATAAACCTGCAGTGAATGAATGAGCAGCCATGACATGAGGAGTCTCTCTTCTCTCTTCACTGGGAATCATGTGAACTAGCCACAGAGAGCTTGCATTATTCCAGCTGAATATGAAGCAGGACACTCCTGGTCTGGCCTCAACTCTTGCATTAAACTGTACGACCTTGCACATAATTCAGTTTCTCTGAGCCACTGTCAACTCACATGTAGAACAAGACTGCGGGAGTAGCTGCTACACTACGTCTCTCCCACTTCATGCTTTAACATGCTATGTTTGCTTCCTCTTGAAGAATTCACAGGTAATGTTTACAAAGTTGCATTAGACTTGCAGTTTAAAGTAAAGCCAGGAATATGCATTAAAAATATACCAGTGTTTTTTTTCTAGAGCTGCCATAATAAAATAGCAGGCTAGATGGATTAAATAATAAATATGTATGTGTCCTTTTAAAAGTATATTTTATATGGGTGTACAAGACTACTGCATTAGCACTGTGATTTCTTCCCAGGTCAAGAGTGTTGTGGTAGGGGCTACAGAGTAGCAGCAGAGAGGAGCCTAAGGAGACCTTCCTGGAACTTACAGCCGGCACCTACTTGGATGAACTATAACTGTGTCTGGAAGTTTGCTAGTTGAAGTGCCACCTCCAGCCTGAGCTTAATCAACTGATAAGCCGCTGACAGGAGGAGAGGGTCCCCTAAGGCTCACCAAATGCAACTAACCTAGTTCCCACTGCTACTGTCCCTCAGAGGCTAGAGTAGCAGTGGGGTGGAGGTGCTAGAGAGGGAAAGAGACAGAGATACACCTGCAGCACTGTTTCACTACTCTTGAAGCTTTCCCCTGTAGGTGGGGACCAGAAGCTTGAACCTAGGTCCTTGTGCACTGTAGTGTGTGTGCTTAACCGCATGCCACTGTTTCACCCCCTGAAAGTGATTTTGCATAACAATTATGCTGCATCCTCTGCCCTATATATTTATATTCCATAATTCCGGACGAGGGAGGAAGTTCACCACCATGTCATCAGTAGGGCTGCCTTCTTGTGAGGCCTCTCATTATCTGGAGACGACATGATTTTTATTGTGCCTGTTTCATGCCCTTGTCCTCTTGTGCTCACATTCTTGATGTGTCTTCTTCCTATAATTTCAATCACCAAGATAGTTACATAAAAAATATCAGTGATGGCCACACAATAGCTCACCTCTGAAGATGTCTGCTTTGCTATGTGCTCTACCCAGATTCAAGTATCTTACCCCATTGTCTCTGCGGGAAACTTCAGTCACTTCTGTGGTGTTAGTTCTCTCTCTCTCTCTCTCTCTCTCCTTTTCTCAAAATGTAGTCAACCCAGAGAGAGAGATAAACCTAAGTAATGACAAAGAATAGATTACTAAAGTGTGCAAGTACTAACTGAATACAGAGCCTAAGGCTATCTATCTAAGTTAAACCTACATCACAAGTTTTTGTATATTGGTATGTTTATGTACCCACACATACATCAATGTAAATGTCCCTTTCATACTGAAATCAAATTAGAAGTTTACCTATTCAAAGCACTTAAAAATATTTTTGTGATTATATGAGAGAAATATCACTCCACCACTTATTAAAGTCTGTTTATTTTTCTCTTTGTTTTGAAGCAGTGTTGAGGATAACCCCAGCTCAGAGTTTTAAGCACCAAGGAACTCACTGTATCTCTTGTCTACCTCCTTGCACCCTGGCAATTCACACTGCTCTAAATGAGTTTTGCTTCCACAGTGTACTCAGCACAAGGCCATTACTTTTATATGTTCATATTTTCAAATACCAAAAGGAACAAAACTCTGTAATAGATTTAGTAGAAGATTCAGTCCTAAGAGCAGCCCTCTATTTCCATGCCAACTGATGGGGTTGGGAAGGTCTTCTGAAGAGGTCTTCAGTGAGAAGTGCCTAGGAATAAACATTCCTATCTGCCTGCTGTAGGGAGGCCTCTGAAGAGGTGCAGGCAGCTACTGTTGTTCTGCTCACAGCACCTTCTCTGAACTTGATTCCCTTGAGCGTGGATTCCCCTTCTTGGCTGCACAACTCTGTGAAAGGCAGAACTTGTTGACTGGTTGTGAACACCTTATCCAGAGCTCTAAGCTCTTCCCTGGGTCCAAGGTTTCAGGTCAGGAGCAGCTGTGGTCTCTTCTCCTCAGCTTCACAATAATGAATCACAAACAACCACCCACTCTCTTTTGAGTTCAAAGAGGTTGGAAAAAAGGCCTCAGCAGTGTTCTCCAGCTGCTTGAGGGAAAACTCTAGTCTGCATACACTTCTGAGAGACCTGCTTGGGGGGAGTGAGGGAATTCCATTGTTGGTCAGATAGTGTTCTGTTTCTGGTGGGCTTACAGCGTTCCATGTGTTAAAAGTCAAGCTGATTGTAGTTGTTCTGCTTTTAGGAATAGTACAATATCATAGCTCCCAAATATATACAACCATGATCAAGGGAACCCTTTTTTCTTCTTAGGATGTGGGTCAGAATATAGTACCCAGTGAGCAAAGCATTATTGGTGTGACAAAAGAGAGGCTAGAAAAGATAGCTACTCTCAAAGTTCAGGCAAAAATCACAAATCCTGCTCACAGTAGCCTACCTCTCTGGGAATTCTCTTAATTCTGCCAAGTGATCTTGACTAATGAGTAATTATATTTCTAATTTCATAGCATGGCTATAATTTACACATTAACTGTGACCCATATTATGTAAATTGCCCTTGAAACACATCCAATGTGATATTTAGAAAATGTATAACTTTGTCCACAAGTTGTGATTTAAAGTGACAATTCAGAGCTCTATCCCTGAGTTGTGCCTACTGAGTCCTGAACTAAAAGTTGGAATGGCTAAAGACTAGGTTAAGGTTGCAGTTTCAATTTCACTCTCCTGAGTTCAATGTAGGGCCGTCTGCAGATAAGTGTTGGCCACATGGATCTCACCAGGTGACTCAACTGTTAGAGGCAGTTTGGAAGTCAGTGAAATAGAGATAGTCAGAGTTGAGTTTTTTTTTTTTTTTTGGGGGGGGGTGGGTGTGCAGTGGGCCAAGCCACATGGTGCAAAGAGCAAGAAGCGGGAATCTCGGGATCTTGCTGTCAAACACAGGACTTCTCAAAGTTGAGAAGCTCTTGAATGAACAGACTGTGAAAGCACTACCTTCCAGTTTCTTACGTCCTGAGTTGATCGGCACACAAGTCCTTGCTCAGGTCTTCTGATGGGTCTCCTGCCAGTTCTTCATAGACTTAAACTCATACTCGCTGACAGTCGTTTACTCATAAACTGCCATTACAGAAATAGGCTTCATAAAACACTAGTGATGCCTTTGAAATCACACCGGAATCTTCAGCAGTGCTCCCCAGAAAGAGCACACTGGCTGACTGCGTCTATCGGTCTAGTCACTGAGTTATGTATGTACAACAAAAACTGGAAAGCATGGCTTTTGTTTGTAACTGCAAATAGGTGCTTCTTGAGTCTTGATGATTCCTCTCTGCATGGAAAACAAGTGTCTATGAAGAGCAACCCAGAAGCACAAATGCAAACGAATCCTTGTCCTGAGGTACATGCCACACAGGCAGCTATTTGTGGCATGTCTGAACTCCATGACCACAATCACTCACGTATGTTCTACACACTTTTCTTTACAGATTCCAAAAATGCACATACATAGGTACACTCAGGCTAACAAAAGCATTGCGACAGAACAGTCAGAAGCCTTTGAACTATGACAGGGTATGGAAGGCTACAAGAAGAGTTTTCGTTATTCATCTTACGTGTTCTGATGATTCGGCTTTTTTACCTTGTATGATTTAAATGGTTTGAATTTTAAAAAAGGAAAAATAAAGGCACAACTTCATGCTTCTCCTTTTAAAATATTTATTATATTTGTGTGATTTTAATGAGAGAAGAGGCGAGAAAAGGAGGGGGAGAGGAGAAGTGGGAAAAGGAGGGAGGATGAGAGAGAGATAGAGAGATACAGAGAAAGATCAGAGCACTGCTCAGCTGTCACTTGTGGTGTGGGGGATTGAACCTGAGATGCCGGGATCTTAGACACAAGTCTTTTTGTGATACCGCATTTTAAAATGATTTAAAATTAAGTGGCCAGGGAGATTTCATGCCAAATAGACCACCCGACTTGCATTCATGATGTGCTGTGTTGGATTCTGGACACCACCTATCCCAACATGATGTTCTGGTTCTCCCTTTTTTCCTCAACTAAATAAATTAAAAATGCATCTTAAAAATAATTTTAAAAGGGCAGGGTTAGATAGCATAATGGCTATGCAAAGAGACTTTTATGCCTGAGGCTCTGAAGTCCCAGGTCCAATCCCCACACCATCATAAGCCAGAGCTGAGCAGTGCTCTGATGTTTCTTTCTGTGTGTGTCTCTCTCTGCATCTCTCAAAATAAAAACAAACAAATAAAATACTTTAAAAATAATTTTCAAAAAACCTTCCAAGATAATTGCCAGTAACTGATAAATATTTCTTTACACTGGCAATGGATTTTGATATGAAAAGTAAATAAAAGGGATAGGGCTGTGACACGCCACATTACAGTGCACAAGAACCCAGGTTCAAGCCCCTGGCCCCCACCTGCAGAGGGAAATTTTCAGGAGTGGTGAAGCAGGGCTCCAGGTGTCTCTCTCCCTCTCTATTTCCTCCTCCCCTCTTAATTTCTCTTCTGTCTCTATCCAAATAAATAAATAAACACAAAGCCAAAAATGTGAACACTCTGCAGTCATAGTAACAGCAGAGGATATTCTCTACATTGGTGATGGATCTTGCAAGAACAAGATCTCTATGGGTCTTTAGTATTTTCTCATTAAAAAAAAACACATGATAATCATAATGTCTGCCCTTTCTTTTAAGGGATTTCACACAAACAAGATGAAAAATCCATATCAAGTAAATCTAGTTTGCTGTTTTTGTTCACTACAAATCTTTCTTTTCTCACTCGAAAATTTAAGTTGGCCTTTGAGTTTTCGCGTTCATTCTCTGCATACATTCAGCTTGATTCATTTACTGAGGAAGTGAAGGCATCTATAAGCTTATAACTTTGTTTTTATTTTACTAGTGACAATATAGATTGACAAGTTATAAGATCACAGGAGTAAAATTCTGTATTATTCCCACCCCCAGAGTTCAGTGTCCCCATCCCCTCCACTGGAAACCACTGAGGTTCTCCAAAGGTTGGAGATATGGGTGGGCTGTTATCTCTACAACTATCTGTCTCTATCTGTCTATATTTATATAAATCTGTAATTTTTCTTATTGTCCAGCCTTCTCCTCCTTTCTAAGTTATATCTACACTTGTGACTACTTCTAAATGTCCTTCCATTGTTCTTCTGTGTTGACAGGATTGGGGTTCACAGCCCTCTGGCCATCTTTTCATATCATTTCACCCACTTTGGGGTGAAATGGACCAAAATTCTTTATGGGGAGCAGAAGGTGGGAGGTCTGGCTTCTATCATTGCTTCTACATTGGACATGGGTGTTGACAGGTGGATCCACACCCCCAGCCTATTTCTGTCTTTCCTTAGTGGGGCAGGGGGGTGGGGAGGGGAGGTTCCAGGGCACATTGGTGAGGTTTTCTGCCCGGGAAAGTCAGGATGGCATTATGGTAGCATCTGCAAGTTGGTGGCTGAAAGGCTGTAAGATACAAAGTACCACAAAATGATTAATGAAGGAAGAGGAACCAAAAAGTAGGAACAGAGCAGATGGAAATAGGAGAGTTATGGTGAAAAGAAGTTAGGAAGTCGATTTTAGTTATGTTCCAAAGGGCACATGACTTATGGTTTTTGCTTGAATTTGATAGCTAATACGGAAGGGAACAACAATAGTTTGGGAAGATCGTGTTATAGTTGAGAAAAGAGCTAGAAAGTTGCATTAGGCCAGAGAATAGCTCCCAAAGATGAAAAAATAACCTGTTTACCCCATTAACCTGACCCAGAGCCCATGTCTATCGATAGTGCAGGAGCCTGTGTAACCTAGGAGCCTCTGTCAGTCTGAGCTCACAGTCCACGGTCACAGCTGGGGACATTCTAGGCTGCTCTCATGTCAGGACCTCTTTTCCTAGGGGGGCAGAGTAGGCTGACCAGCCTCCCTTCAGAGAGTGGGGAGTCCCCACCACTAAACATATGACTTCATATGATAACAACCTTTTGCTCATCTTCTCATTCTTCTTTCTAATGTAAAGTGTCCCCTCAGTGTCAAGTCAAATACTACATGGACATTAAAAAGAGAGAGAGAGAGAGAGAGAGAGAGAGAGAGAGATTTCACAATAAATACACTTAACAATTTCCATTTCTTGTATGAATTGCTACTATAAATGATTTTTTCATGACTAAGCAGTCCAGAGTCCTATATTATTACAGTTGACACTCCATTGTCGGGGGGGGGGTTGCAGTGTGCACCTGTATTCTTGTAGTCTTTTGATCTTGTAAATGATCATTAAATCACCAATCACCAATCAAATAAATTTTAAACATGTGCTATTTGACTGTACATTTTTCTCTTTCAGATTTTTAGTGAAAACCAGAGTCAGTGAATTCAATGAATACATAAGCACATGAAAAACAAAAACAATATTACCAAGATCAATATTTTTGTCTTACTCTTTTTTTTTTTGTTTGTTTGTTGGTTTTGTCTTGCACGTTTCCTTGACCAGACTTCTGCTGAGTTCTGGTGACATCTGAGTCACAGAAATGAAAGCCTTCGGTATCACCTCCAGGATGTTTTCCTTGACATTAGTCTTACTCTTTTAGAGTCAGAATGCATGTCTAAATATTTCTAATATATTCCATTGTTTAACTCACTGATTTAAATTTTTATTTTCAGTGAAATACAAGGAACTCATTTTGGAGCACAGATGTAAGTTTTCTAATTTCTACTTAAGAAAGAAAGAAAGAAAGAAAGAAAGAAAGAAAGAAAGAAAGAAAGAAAGAAAGAAAGAGAGGGTCTACCATCCTGACTTCCTTCCAGTCAGTTTCATGAAAACTTTGATGTGTGGAGTGTCTGTGTAGGCAGTATCCTTGTGGGGAAACACCACATATTTCTCAACCAATTATGAATATTATCTTTAGAGACGGTACAATTGCAGTCATCTGTCATTCATCTAAATGAACATTGTTATTTTACCAAACTCTTGTAGTCTTTTTCTAATTTCCACCAATATTCATATTTGCTTTGTATTTCTACTTAGAGAAATCTGTTTAAAAATCTTACTTTAGAATACTATTTTATGTTTTACTTTTTTAAAAAGCAGGGAGGAATAAAGATGATATGTTTAAATTATTCATAAAACACTTTATAAAGTCATATAAAGAATCAGATCATGGAGCTGAGAGAGAAGAACTGCAGAATCAGTTTAGTCTAGTGACAGGGGAAGGTTCTAACTACAGTGTTCTCACATACAATGTAAGAAAGTTTTTAGGTATGTTTATAAACTTGGAGATAACCTGAAACAAGCACACAAAGATGATTTTTTTCTACCAAAAATTATAGAGAATTCCATATTAACTAACTTACTCCTCTTCCCCATGTTCAATAGCCATGAAATGTCTCATTTCTACAACCAAACATTTCCAGATCTAATGGAAGCATAGGAAATTACACCTAGACTGGGAAGGAACATTGATAGGAGATTTATTTTAAGTCTTATACAAAAGCTCTGGTGCTCATTAAAGTGGAGGGTTAATAACACTGTTCACTGGAGCCAGGTAGAATGAAGACAGGCATGCAGGTGTCTGACACAGCTCTGCAAATCCGCCTGTTTCCACCTGTTCCTGTGGTCTGATCCCATCGGGGCACAGCCTTCAGGTCACGCCAGGTCGCTCAGTGACTTCACTCACTGGCCCTATGTACAGGGTGCAGGAGAGAAAAAGGCCAGCCCATCATTGGCTATTAAATACTACTAATAATAAGAATACCTCCAGTTTGTAGTTTTGTGGTCTCTAAGGTGACAGAGGAAACAACTTCTCTTCTTTAACTTATTAAAACATTCCACAAAGTGAATATCTTAGTAATAATAATAATAATAAACATAAACTTTAGTCATAAGCAATATTGTATGAGAGTATTTGGATGTAACTCGAATCAGGAGAGTCATTTTTATCTACTTTTTTTTTAAAAAAAATAGAGTCCATATCTTTGGATTTCTATGCCAAGTGTTTTACTGACAAAAAGAAGTAATGTCTTCATGAATGTAATGTGTGGGTTGAGCCTGCATAGCTCTCCATGAGGACAGAAGATGTTCACCTAAAAGCCTCTCCACCCCTCCTTGACCTCCATCTTGCTAGATTCAGAGGCTGCAAAGGTTCCCCCTCCACCTGATCTGGATAAAGCTGATTTGCTCAATGGAATGTGGATACACCTGAAGAGCCCCTTCCTCAATCTTAAGTCCCATGCCCTGGTAAGGGGAAGTCAAGAACCAGAGTCCTTAGAAGGAAGCTAGAGTCTAAAATACCTGATGGGTTCTTGCTGTCACACTTTTTCCCCTATTCGGCTTGTTGCCCCAGCACCCTCCCAGCACCTGGCTTCTTTTTACCCCAGATAAACCCTGACTTTTTCTTCAATAAATGCACTACCCTCTGCCATAGTGTCCAGAGTCATCACCCTGCACGCTCACTCCCATCACGGCCTGTGCTTCTTCTACTCTAACACACCTCTCTGGTGGCCAGTGGAGTGGTGGACATGAGGTGAACAGGGCAGGGCTTCCAGAGCTTGCCCCAAAGTAATGCAATTTTCTTTTTTTTTTAATATTTATTTTATTCCCTTTTGGTGCCCTTGTTGTTTTATTGTTGTAGTTATTATTGTTGTTGTCGTTGTTGGATAGGACAGAGAGAAATGGAGAGAGGAGGGGAAGACAGAGAGGGGGAGAGAAAGACAGACACCTGCAGACCTGCTTCACCGCCTGTGAAGCGACTCCCCTGCAGGTGGGGAGCTGGGGGCTGGAACCAGGATCCTCATGCCGGTCCTTGTGCTTTGTGCCACCTGCGCTTAACCCGCTGTGCTACAGCCCGACTCCCGCAAAGTAATGCAATTTTCTGTCACGTATTTCTTTTTTCTTCAAGAAATAAAGATAAACACCAATAACAAAATAAGGTTATACTCGTATCCAATTGATTCAAAAGGCCCAAGGACTAAGAGTTCTAGAAATCTAAATTTACTTTTATTTCATGTGATTGGCACCTGGCAGGCTATTACGGTGTTTTGGTACTTAAAATATGTTAATGATTGTGTCAGTTATTATTATTTTTTTATTTTTAATGTATTTATTTATAAAACGGAAACACCAAAAAGACCATAAGATGAGAGGGGTACAATTCCCACCACCAGAACTCGGTATCCCACCCCCTCCCCTGATAGCTTCCCTATTCTCTATCCCTCTGGGAGTATGGACCCAAGGTCATTGTGGGATGCAGAAGGTGGAAGGCCTGGCTTCTGTAATTGCTTCCCCACTGAACATGGGCATTGACAGGTGGATCCATACTCCCAGCCTGTCTCTCTCTTTCCCTAGTGGGGCAGGGCTCTGGGGAAGCGGAGCTCCGGGACACATTGGTGGGGTGTCTGCCTAGGAAAGTCCAGTTGGCATCAAGGTAGCATCAGGAGCCTGGTGGCTGAAAAAGAGTTAAGATCTAAAACCATACAAATTGTTGACTAGTCATGAACCTAAAGCTGGAATATGGCAGATCAAGATTTGAGGTCTCTGTTTTGGAAATAGCTAGTAGGTCTATTTTAGGTATATTCTAAAGGGCCCATGACTTTATTAGCTTTTGCCTCAGCCTGACAGCTGATATGCAGGTGGACCCAGGTTATTGTCTGGAAAGATGACATCATGGCTGGAAAAAGGGCTAGAAATCTGGATCAGGGAAGAGAGTAGCTCCCAAATATGGGAAAAGTATAGCAATATTGTTGACTGTAAACCCCATCAATTTGATCTGGGGCCCATATTCAGCATAGGAACCTATGTAACCTTTAAATCCGTGTAGGTCTGAACTTGCATTATTCTGTGGTCATCAGTAGGAACTTTTCATATTTAAAATTCTTAATTTGAGAGGGGTGAGCGATTGTTCAGCAGGTTAAGGGCACATGGCACGAAGAGCAAGCACTGGCATAAGAATCCTAGTTCTAGCCCCCGGCTCCCCATCTGCAGGGGGGTTGCCTCACTAGTGGCAAAGCAGGTCTGTAGGTATCTTCCTCTCTCCCTTTCTGTCTCCCTTCTTCTCTCAATTTCTCTCTGTCCTATCCAACAGCATCCATGACAACAATCACGATAACAGCAAGGGCAACAGAGGCAACAAAATGGAAAAAAAATGGCCTCCAGGAGCAGTGGATTCATGGTGGAGGCACTGAACCCCAGCTATAACCCTGGAGGCAAAAAAAATAATAATAAGTTGACTAAATCAGTTGTGGATGCATTTTAAATAAAGATTAACCAAAAAGAGAATCAAATTATCTAGACATTTAAGAAATTAAGCAAGAGCTTCAATGTCTTTTACAAATAGACTTAAAAATATTATTATACTATCTTTAATTTTTTTCTGTTAATGAAAGTTTAAAATCAGTAGCAAGCTCCTCAGGAGGAGTTTCACTGGGATAATCTAAGGCTTAATATTTTTAGCTGACTTGTGAAGGCATGCTATCAGAAACCATAAAACTCCCTGCATTTTTCCGCTGAGTTAAAGTTGAGCTGTTCTACAAGCATGGAGTCTACCTAGAAAAATCATCTCTGTCCCACCTCCCACACACCCTCCTTTTTTTGTCCTTGACAGGAACAGTAGAAAGGGGGTGGCAATCCAGAGGCTGAAGCTAGATCGATGCAGGCAAGTTATGGCAGTGGTAGCCCTGAGTGACAGCTGAAGCCATTTCTGAGCGTCTCCACCCTTCCCCTCCACATGAAAGTTCTTTTCTCCCTGCCCCACTTTCTCTCCCTCCCACTCTTATATTGCTGCCTCTCTGTGTTTATTTTTATGACACTTTCCATTCCTGTTGCCTTTCGCTAAGGTCCACAAAATACTGCTCACTCCTTTTTTTCCTACTAAAATATCAAGGTATTCTTAACTGTACTTTTTCTACATTAATTTTTTTTTACTATGCCTGAAATACTCAGAATCATCTTTAAAGTAATCCCACAGGAATGCCATATCAAAACAAAAATTTGTAAACAGCCATATTATTTCCTATCTTGATTTTAATCCTGAAATAGCAAAAAAGGAAATATGTCTTTTATTTCTCAGCTCAGCTCAAGGAATAGGATATTCATTAGTCCCTTGGAAATGCATATATATTTTTTCTAGTTAGTTTTTCTCATATATTAAATTTACAGAATGAACTGTAATGGAGGAATGATAGAAAGTAAGTTATAGTTACCTGGTTTTCAGATATAATTAGTTCAGAAGAGAAATGTCACTTAAATTTTACAAAAAAAAAAGTTTAAATGTAATCTAGGTATAAAAACAAACCAAGGAGGGTTTATCAAGAAAGCACATTTGATTATCAAGAAAGCACATTTGGTTATCAAGAAAGCACATTTGAGCCAGGCACACAAAGTACTGTGCAGAAGGATACACACAAGGACCAGGGTTCGAGTCCCTGGTCCCCACCTGCAGGGGGAAATCTGAACAAGTGGAGAAGCAGATCTTCAGGAGTTTCTCTGTCTCTCCCCCTCTATCTCCCCTCCTCTCTTAATTTCTCTCTGCCCTAATGAAGAGAAAAAGTTAAAAGGCCACTAGAAGCGGTGGATTCATAGTATCGACACTAAAATCCAGCAACTGGAGGGGAGAAAAAGTTATAAAAATAAATCAGTAAGTAAATGAAAGTGAAATAAAATACCATAGCACCTGCAGGCTGCCCAGCAGTGGCACACCTGGCTGAGTTCACTTGTTACCAAGAGCAAAGGGACAGGATGAGGCCCCTCGTCCCCACCTGCAGGAGGGGAGCTTCAGGCATCCTGAAACAGCATTGCAGGTGTCTGTCTCTCTCCCTCTCTATATCCCCTTTCAGTTTCTTTGTATGTCTGTTAAATAAATAAATAAGTAAATAAATAAATAAAACACTTCTAAAATAGTACTTCTAGGCTAACCTGTGGACTTGGTAATATAGATTACAAATGTTACTTGAGGGAGTCAGGCTGTAGTGCAGCGGGTTAAGCACGCATGGCACAAAGTGCAAGGACCGGCATAAGGATTGCAGTTCGAACCCCCGGCTCCCCACCTGCAGGGCAGTCATTTCACAGGTGGTGAGGCAGGTCTGCAGGTGTCTGTCTTTCTCTCCCCCTCTCTGTCTTCCCCTCCTCTCTCCATTTCTCTCTGTCCTATCCAACAACAACATTAATAACAACAACAATAAAAAACAAGGGTAACAAAAGGGAAAATAAATAAATATAAACAATGTTACTTGAATTATTACTATTATTTATTATTATTCGCCACTAGGATTATTGCTGGTGTTCAGTGCCTGTACAACTTTTATTCCCTTCTTTCATTTCTCTATTTTACTATATAGGGCAGAGAGAAATTGAGAGGGGAGGGGGAGAGAGAGGGAGAGAGAAAGACACCTGCAGACCTGCTTCACCACTTGTGAAGCGTCCTCCTCCCTGCAAGTGGGGAGCCTGTGTTCATACCCAGCTCTCCTTGCTTCCTAGTATGTGCACTTAACTTGGTGCACTGCCACCCAGCCCACACAGAGGTGACTTTTTTTTTTTGTGATAGAAATTGAGAGATAGAAAAAGAGGGGGGGAATAAAAGGGAGAGAGGAGGAAGACATGCTGGAGCACTGCTTGCTTGGCTTTCCAGACTGCAGGGGCTTCCCTGCGGGCACCCATCCACAGGTGTCTGCATTACGCCAACCCACCCCCCAATCCTGCATTGCTGGCATTATGGCCTATTTACATAATCATTGTTTTGCCTGAAAGATCCCCACCCATCCCATTGATCTATCTTCTTTCTACCTTGAGACCCGTCCTGCCTGCAGCTTAACACTAATCCCACGAGCCAAAACCCTCCAACAGTTGCTAAGGAAGTTCTACCTTCCCAGCATGCCTTTTTCCTTTCCCAACCCCCTTTCGTAGCCATTTCTGTTTCCAATTTGCCACTTTCGGTTTTATCCTATAAAGCCACTTCTTTTTCTGGTTTCCCTCTCTTACCCGTCCCGACCTACAGGAGGTTAGACCTGGATGCAGATGCTGGCCATTGTGGTATTGGCTCTACGTGGCCTAACCATTGTGGTATTGGCTCCACGTGGCCTGGCCATTATTGTTATTGGCTCCATGTGGCCTGGCCATTGTGGTATTGGCTCCATGTGGCCTGGCCATTATTGGTATTGGCTCCATGTGGCCTGGCCATTGTGGTATTGGCTCTACGTGGCCTGGCCATTATTGGTATTGGCTCCATGTGGCCTGGCCATTGTGGTATTGGCTCTACGTGGCCTGGCCATTATTGGTATTGGCTCCATGTGGCCTGGCCATTGTGGTATTGGCTCCACGTGGCCTAACCATTGTGGTATTGGCTCCATGTGGCCTGGCCATTATTGGTATTGGCTCCACATGGCCTAACCATTGTGGTATTGGCTCCACATGGCCTAACCTGACTCTGGGGCTCCCTCATGAATAAAGATTTGTATTGCTACCAACAGGAACTTGGTTCCTGAATCATCTCTCCCGCCTGCGAGGCTAGCCTGGCACACAGGCTTGGCAACTTGTGTGTTTTATCCTGTGAGCATCACTCAGACCCCTCAGATTTCTGTTGTTCCATTGTTCATGCAACCCAGATATGAAACTTTAATTCATTTGAGTAAGGAACAGAATGTAAGAACAATCTTGTAACGTGACAATCATCATTCATCATCTAGGTGAATACACATTTAACCATAGAAATGTTCCATGCAGTCACATTTGGAGTAACCCTGGGGCATCCAATGTCAGCTCAGAGAACAGATCTAAAGGAGACTAAGATAAGAGCTTTGGTTTCAGACCCTGCCTCTTTACTGCAGTAAATTCTCTTGAGTGATTATGAGTACTAGTTCTTGAAAGACAGCAGTGATAACTCCCTTCCTCTCTGGGTACAGTCTATACTACGTGCTTGGTTTCCCATGTAAAATTGTAAGGCCCATTCAGTCTCACATGCTGAGTAGTAATAATGTATAAATCCTTTTATTTCCATTTGATTCCAAAGTCTGTAATCATTGTCTGTCTGTGAGAAACCTTTGTGGTTGCAATAGGAAATATGCAAGGCACAGTATTTTTGGACCTAAACTTGTAAACATTCTGTGAAAAGAACCAAATGGCTTTTCCCCAGTGGGTTGTCTTGTATAATAAAACATTGTGATTCCATCAGAGGCAGACTTAAAATGCACATGAACTTCTAATTTTAGCTTGTACCATGAAGACATATTGTGACATTTTCAGTGAGGTTAAAGGCCACACATCATCCCCTATTGTTGCAAATTTCAATTACAGGAAAAGCAGCTCCACTGTGTCTCAAACCTTTCTAGGTCATGACCAGTCTCTAATAGCCTTTGTCCCCCATATGTCATTGAACATGTAAGTGGCATTGTGTGTGCAGTGGAAACTGAAACATGGACACATCAATAAATCTGAAGGGGTAAAAGGGCAGTCTGATTCAGAGGACAACGTTAGACACTGCATGTCCAGAGAGGACCAGAAATCTTCTCTTGACCTATTTTAAGCCAGAACTCAGACTTGTGTGTTTCTGCTGTGTTCTGGGTCTGCCAGTTTTGGATTGGTAATCGCCAAGGGTTTCTCTTGCACAATATAGGCCTTTCTCACTGTTTTTTGGCTTCCTTGCTGTTATGATGGACTCTACACTGTGTTTTATATACTGCTGGTCTTCACTGTATCAGAAATCCAATTTTCTCTGGATGAAGTCAACACAGCAATGCAAACAAATGAGGACTCTTCTTTTATTTGATTTTATTGTTATGATCTTTATTTATTGAATATTGACAGCCAGAAATTGAGGGTGAAGGAGATGACAGAGAGGGAGAAAGACAGAGACACCAGCAGCCCTACATCAGAACTTATACAGCTTCCCGTCTGCAGGTAGGGACTGGGAGTTCTAACCCAGGTCCTTCCACATTGAAGTATGTGTGCTCAACCAGATGCACCATGGGTATTTTCTTCATGCTAATTCTCTTCAAGTAATTCCTTTGTTGAAAACAATATGCTGCTCACTCCAGATAGAAGGACTTTATTCTTAGGAAGCTATTTCAAAGATAGATTTCTCGTCATCTAATAAAGCAAGTGTAGACATAATATGATCACAACACACACAGTCAGAAGTTTTCTGTGTTTCTCACCTTTTTTTGTCCCAATCGATGAATAGCTCATTCCTTT
This sequence comes from Erinaceus europaeus, assembly GCF_950295315.1. Lineage (NCBI taxonomy): Eukaryota > Metazoa > Chordata > Mammalia > Eulipotyphla > Erinaceidae > Erinaceus > Erinaceus europaeus. Next base: position 1,604,825 of record NC_080165.1, on the reverse strand, counting down.
CCAGAACTGAGAAGATGAAAACACCAACAGTGAGTGTCGTGAAACTCGGGAGACTAAACTAATCTTGTTTCCTTTTTACAATAAATACCCTTTATTTTAATGCTCTGGAAAACTTGATTGATCCGTCTATTTTAGGGGAAAAAAAACTTTATTATGAAAATTTTGTTGTGATTTCTTATTGTTGACCACGTGTTGGGCATGACATCCAGGAAGGGGTTTTTTTAAGCCACTCCATCTCCCATCCTACTTGAATCTAGTTTCATAGGACACCATACAATTAATGCATGTGTGTCACTCCTACAGCCAGATAATTCAGAGTCACAGACAAAGGAAACTATAAGCGGAAGGATAATCCTTGGATACTCATCATCTGTAGAGAAGTCTTAGAACAATTTCAAAGATTTGTTTGTATGTCTTTAACATAAACATAGGTATGATTTATAATCAACTTGCATGGATCTATGCATAGATTTATTGTTAAGCATTTAGTATTGTAACTGATTTGTGCTAACTTTCTCCATACCTACACTGACACAATGTAAATAGATGAAGACTTGGAAGGGTCAGAGCTGCAGACCTCAGCACCACAGCAGGGCACTCCAAAATCAGAAAGGGCCACACCTTCTAGAGGTAGGACTGAAGCAGAATCCTTGATCTTGCCCCACTGCAGGGGGGATGCTTCACAAGAGACGAAGCAGGTCTATAAGTGTCCGTGCTTCCTCTCTCCTCTCTGTTTGCCTCTCCCCTCCCAATGTCTGTATTATCCAATAAAATGGAAAAATGGCTGCTAGGAGCAATGGATTCATAGCACCAGCACTGAGCCCCTGCAATAACGCTTGAGGCAATAAATACATAAATAAATAAACAAGTGGATCTTGTACAGAAAGTGAGAATAGCTCCACATCAAGGCAGCTGGGTGGTGTTGTATGTGCTGATGCTGCAGTGATCTTGACAGGTGAAAATGTTCTGTGCACTGAGCCTGTGAGGATCCTGGCTCCTGAAAACATGGGTCATGAAGTGAAGTGGCTGCCCTGGGATACAGGTCATATTGACTATTATAATGTGGGAGCAATAGAAGGAGGGGCATATGTAAGGAGACTTTGAACTCATATAAGCAGATGCATGAAAAGCAAGTGCAGATAACAACCGGCAGTGTCAGAGACCTCCTCACATCTACAACTAACAGGCTGTCTTGCAAAAATGCTTTTGAAATGTGATGTCAGTTAAGACATTGGACGGGACAGGATTTGAGACACCTTCTACAATCAGGACAACTAGGAAAAGACAATCTGCCCTCTCTGCAGGTGGATAATTGTGAAAGCATTCTCCAGACTTCCATCACTGATTATCAGTAAACTCTTTCCTGAACCTTTATCTTGAGTGACCTGTACCCCTCCATCCATCTACTACAGGTAATTAAACTGTGTGTTTACATTCTTATAAAATGAATTCTCACACCCCAAATACCATGCTATATTTATGTAGGACTGTGCTGAGTAGTGAATTGAAACCTGCCAATGTAAAGGTAGCAGATAGCACTTTTAATATGTGTTTATTATTTTATTGCCACCAAAGTTATTGCTGGGGCTCAGTGCATATAGAATCCATCCATCCCCGTGACCATTTACTCCTTTTAAATTTACTTGACAGGACAGAGATGAATTGAGAGGGGAAAGAGAGGCATAAATGAGAGATAGAAAGAGACATCTGCAGTTTTGCAGATGGGGACTGGGGACCTGAGCCCTGTCCTTATGCACAGTGACATATGCACTCAAATGGTTGGGCCACTGCCTGGTCCCGGCACTCTGTAGATCTGAATCCCCAAGAAGGACAAATAGGTTCCTTGCAGTCCATGCATGAAGGGATCCCTCTTGATCTGTTTCTATGGAAGTCTCCTTAGTAGAAATGAGGTTGGGGGGGGGGCAGGAGAATGGCTCTGAAGGCAAGGTATGCATTTGTTACTTTTGGTGGTGTGTCCTCAGGCTCTTAGGTCTCTGGTGACTCTGTGTCAGGTGCTGGTTGCTTGAGGATTCTCACAAAAAGACCTGACTCCCAAGCAATCTAGACTGTCGCTTTGGTAGTGAGACTAACAGTGACCATTACTTTAAATGCTGAGCATAACTTGAGTAATAGTTTTATTTGACATAACTTATCAATTTATTATTTTACATTCATTTATTTATTTTTAAGAAATTTTAATTTTTATTATTATTTAATCAGTCAGAGAAAAAATGAGAGGGAGAGGGAAAAGGAGAAGGATGGAGGGAGAGAGAGAGAAACAAAGCGAGAGAAACAGAGAGACCTGCATCCCTGCTTTACTGCTTGTGAAGTTTTTCCCCTGCAGGCTGGGACCAGGGGCTTGAACCCAGGTCCTTATTCATGGTAATACATGTGCTCAACCAGGTGCACCACCACCTGGCCCCAGGTACGTTCATTTCTAATATTGCTATCATCCCCTCTGACAAGATACACTATTTTATGGCTTTTAAAGACATCGAGTTAGGGGGTAGGGAGGTAGCACAGCGGGTTAAGTGCAGGTGGCACAAAGCTCAAGGACCTGTGTAAGGATCCTGCTTTGAGCACCCGGCTCCCCACCTGCAGGGGAGTGACTTCACAAGTAGTGAAGCAGGTCTGCTGGTGTCTGTCTTTCTCTCCCTCTCTCCATTTCTCTTTGTCCTATCCAACAGCAACAACATCAGCAACAACAGCAATAATAACTACAACAATAAAACAAGGGGAACAAAATGGAATAAATAAATATTAAAACAATTAAAAGACATACAGTCATTAGTTGGATGACTTTTCTCAAATTTAAATGCAATGGTGTTTCTCTGATTATATCTGTGGCATGATTCAATCAAAAGCACTTGATCAAAGTTCTGCTAAACATTGTAGTCCATGGGGTAGGAGCTAGATTAAGACTGAATGACTATAAACAACAATTTCTGTAGTACTTCTTTCATTTTTCTTCATGGACAGCGTCCTTTGCCATCGAGAGTAATAGCTGACAAGCGAACAAGTTATTAGTCAAGTTCTAATCAGTGAAATAGCTCAGCTGGTCTAATTCTTGGTGAGAAGTCAGTAATAGAATCTGAGTATCTCAGTCCTAAAACAACTACATTAACCACTATGGTCAAATTCCTGCTTATTACAGTGTCTGAGACGGGAAAACACTGCGCTGTCAGACGATTATTTTTAAGAGAGAAAATAGTCATACAACACAACCTTGATGTGTTTATCTTCACTTTGTGTCAGAAAGGCATACTATTAAGCTCCCTAATGGAAGTACCACTTCTCCTTCATCATCAGCCCCAAATGTCATGCAATGAGAATCTAATTGGACTGAAGTGACTGTTTGACATGCAGAGCTGAGCTATGTCACCAAAACACCACAGGGAGCAAACGCTTGGTGACTGATGGGGGGAAGAGAAAATACTTTCTAATAAGGGGTCAAGGGACTTGGGGAGTTCTACTATGCAATTACCTGCAGAAGCAGGTGAGATGGTGCATGTCAAATAAGAAAATTACAATTCTCTCAGTGAAAAACAGAGGCGTCATATACAAAATAAATAAATAAATATAAGACAAAGAGATGGACCCAAAGCTATTTAGTATGATGTTATTTTGTGATGAGTTGCTATAATATTGTCTTTACCAGAACATACGTGGAGACTTTCTGCAGGAGTCACACTGCCTGCCAAGATGAGTGGTCTCGCTGGTCAAGCTACTCATAGTAAAGCACATGCATTAACAGACACTTTAGCCCAGCAGTACTAGCAGTGTCAGAGTGAGAAGAAATCCAGCCTGAACTTCAAAAATTAGACTGAGCATCTACCTACTTCATCACCCATGGCTAAGCATTAAAATATTTTTAAGGAATGGTGCTATAAATTTGGAGAGGATTTGAAAACTTTTCCTCATTACAATTGGCAATATCTATGGTCCTATAATAACAGAAAAGTTAAGATAAAATGAAAGGAAATGTGAGAAACAAGAAGAAATAGGAACACCACATTCTTTGTTCCTTCTCCTCACAGGTAGAGCTGACAAAAAACAAATTATTGGAGTACATTATCTATTTATGTGTATGAATACACGTGTATGTTTGAAATGTGAAGTTGAGGTGGGTGGGCAGTTGCACAGCTGGTTAAATGCACATAATACAAAGTGCAAGGTCCCACTCAAGGATCCCAGTTCAAGTCCCTGGAACTGCAGGGAGATCACTTTGCAGGTGGTGAAGCAGGTCTGCAAGTGTCTATTTTTATCTTGCCCTCTCTGTCTTCCCTTCCTTTCTCAATTTCTTTTTGTCCCATACAACAACAACGATGACAATAATTGTTGGGCTAGTGTGGGGGTGCCTCTTCCTGGGTGTGTACTTTCTGGGTTGGAGAGAACACAACCAGAGCCAGCCTGGGCTGCTGCTCAGTCAGTGATGCAGGAAAGAGATGACCGAGGAACTAAGCTCATGGCAGTGAGGTGATTCAATTCTTTATTGATCAGAGAGCCAAGGCTTTTAAAAGGCAGACCCAGAAGTGGCAAGTCAGAAAGGGAAATGGCTTGACATGGTTTGGAAAGGGGCAGAGAAAGGCAAAAAGGGCTGGGAAAAGGAGGAACTTCCATAGCAACTGTTACAAGGGTTTTAACTGGTAGGATTGATAATACCTTGCAGGCAGGGAAGGTCTTGAGGGTAGAAAGAAGATACATCAAAAGAATGGAATGGGTGGGGATCTTTCAGGCAAAACAATGATTTTGTAAATAGGCTATATTATGAGTAATGCAGGGTGGATCAGGGGGAGATGGCTTAATGTTTTAAAGAATGCCAGGTTCCTGCAGGCAGAAAAATGCAGGGTGTTTTGTGAGGCAGGGCATCTGATAAAATGGGGCAAACTTTGGGGGTTACTCCTGTCCCTCCTTTTTCAACCTCTAGGTAGAGAGACTGACAGGACAGACACACTCCTCATGTCTTTCCCTTCCAGGCTCTACCACATCCTCACAATTTCCCTACAAATAATAACAACTAGGGCAAAGAAAAAAAAAAAAGGCCTCCAGGAGCAATGGATTCATAGTGCAGGCATTGAGCCCCAGCAATAACCCTGGAGGCACAAAAATTAAAAGAAATATGAAGCTGAAAATTACCTAGAGTTTTTGAACCCAAGGAAATACTTGATGACAGATATCCTGAATTTTCTTATTATAAACCATCCTGGATGATACTGGAGAACTCAATATATCAGAAAGGTACAGTCCTGATTTGTGCAGTTTTCAACATACGTAAAATTAGTGACTAAAAATCATGTACACTACATTATAAATTATGGTACATAAAGACACTAAAAGTGAAATTTCTATATTTTTTAAATTGGCAACATTACAGTAGTAGTAAAACATGATAAACTATGCTTATATGACAAGTAAAGTCATTGCATATGAATAAATATGACTCGTCTAGGGAACATAGTGGGATGGCCTGCTATCATGCCCTTACTGTGAATGTCCCTCTCCTGATGCCAGGACAGGAGCCTGAACCCATGTGCTGTAATACCTCTGCATGCGACACCCTCCCTGTGAACCAGGGCCCTTCCCTGAGCTGCTGGAACTAACATTACAGTGAACAGGAATGGGTTTACTCTCTTCCTAACATGATGGGTTATTGGCACATATTTTTTAAATAGCTGTCATTGTCATTATATGAACAATTAAATATTATTTTACGAGTGATTTAGCAATGCTTTGTAAAATGATAAGATTGCAGAAATATAGTTGCACACCATAGCCACCAACAAAAATTGCACCGTCCTACTCTCCCCCCTCCCCCAATGGTAGATATCATAGTTCTCACAGTCTTAGAATGAGTCTGGTTATTTCTTCTTTTTTTTTTTATTCAAGCTCATGTGATTCAGTTATCTATATTTCACATTCAAATGAAACTGTATGGTAGTTGTCTTTCTCCCCTTACCTTCACTAAGCATAATCATTTCTAGTTCCTTGTAATGTCTTAATCTCGATGCTGCCTGTTATGCTGATCTAAAAATAACATGTCAGCTTCAACAACAACATTGTATCTTCATGATCTCTACTGCCTGAGAAGAATAAACATCCTCGTTCCAGATACAACTCTATTTTAATATACTTTTAGCTATAATTGATCTCTGTTATCTAATGATAACTGATAATTTGTTTTCCCCAACTGTCTACAATAATTACTATGCACAATAATATAGCATAAACATATAATTCATAAATTTAATAAAGTATAAATAATATCTATACTATCGCCTACTAATAAGTACATATCTAGTGGTGTATGGTTCGATTCAGATCATATTCTCAAAATAACAAAGTGAGCCTGTGCAATGTTACCTCCTACATGTGGTATACTGACCTAGTATGTACATACCACACCATTATAAGCTTCTCATTTAAGATTGAAAATTGAGATTTGTTTGGAAAAGAGCACAGTAAAGTCTAAATTGTCCCAATCCCAGATCTTACATTGTTTTACAGGGTCATTTTAATCAAACCTGCTTGTTACTGGAACAAAAGTAGACACATTGACCAGCCTAGTGACAAGCCCCACTCAAATGGTCATCTATTTATGCAAGGGGGCCTAAACTATTCAGTGGAGAAAGAGGAGTATCTTGAATAATTGGTGTTGGGGAAATTGGGCTAAAATGTGCAGAAGAATGAAAATGAACCACCACATTACACCACACACAAAAGTCAACTACAAATGGATCATCAACCTGGATGTTAGACCAGAAACTACCAAATACTTAGGGAAGATTTTGCTGAACTCCTTTCTCTTTAAGTTTTATAAGCATCTTCAGTGAATCCAGTTCAATTGCAACGGAAACAGAAACAAAAAATAATGCAATTGGAACTACATCAAATTTTTTAAAAAATGCTTCTGCACAGCAAAATAAACCACCACTCAAACAAAGAGACCCCCCCAGAGAATAGAAAAAAATATTTACAGGCCATACATCAGACAAGAGGCTACAAACCAAAATATATAAAGAGAACATCAAACTTAGCAACAAGAAAACAAATGACCCCCTCCAAAATATGGAGAGAGAATATGAACAGAATATTCACCACAGAAGAGACCCAAAAGGGCAGGGGTAGATAGCATAATGGTTATGCAAACAGACTCTCATGCCTGAGGCTTCAAAGTCCCAGGTTCAATCCCCTGCACTATCATAAACCAGAACTGATCAGTGCTCTGGTTAAAAAAAAAAAGAGAGAGAAATCCAAAAGGCCAACAAATATATGAAAAAAAAAATGCTCCCAGTGACTAATTGCCAGAAAAATGCAAATAAAGAGAATTCTTCTTTTTCTTCTAGCGTTTCCCAAATAAAGAGAATGAAACACCACATCACTCCTGTGAGAATGTACATACATCGAAAAGGTAGCAGCAACAAATTCTGGGGAGGTTGTGGGGACAAAGAACCCTCCTGCACTGCTGGTGGGAATGACAATGAGTCCAACCCCCTGTGGAGAGCAGTCTGGAGAACTCTCAGAAGGCTAGAAGTGGACCTACCCTATGACCCTGTGCTGGGCTAGGCTAGCTTCACAGGCGGTAGAGAGATGACCAGAGACTCATGGCTGAGCTGGGAAGCAGTATCTCCTTTATTGATCAGATATATCGCCTTTTATGCATCTCTTCACCGGAAGTGGCAAGGGAAAAGAAATGACTAGGAGAGGGGGCGGGGCAAAAAAAGAGTGTGAACAGAACATAGAAAGCTTCCATCTAACCAGTGGGGGTTAAACCAATACCCTGCAGGCAGGGTGGGACCCAGGTAAAACAGTGATTATGTAAATAGACTACATCGTAAGTAATACAAGTGAACCTAATGTGATGATCAAAACAGAAGGACTTATAAGCAGAATTTAGAAGCATACCAACATTTCCACCTTTCTTCTTAACTAATGGCCATAGTATCAGGAGTGTGAGGTAAACAGAAACCTATACCATACAGGCATTTTCAAAAGAACTGGCAGAAGACATGGAGGAATAAGTAAGAGAGCAGCAAGAACCAGTGTGATGCCACGAAGAGGCCTGAAGGGGTGTTTCCTGCCTCAAAGGGCATAGCCTAGCAGCTGATAGGCCATTTCCTGCCTCTATGGGCATCTCTTGCCTCAAAGGGTGTTTCCTGCCTCTGTAGGCATCTCTTGCTTCTGGGGGTGTTTCATGCCTCAAAGGGTGTTTCCTGCCTCTTTGGGCAGGACCTAGTAAGGAGGGGGGTTCCTGCCTCTGAGGGGCAGGGCCCCCAGGTGAGGGGGCGTGGCCTATAGAGTCCCCAAGGTTGCTGGCTGCAAAATCCATGGACTGCTGCAGTCAGTCTTTGAGAAACCCAGCAGCATAAAGGGAAACTGCTGTAAAGTTGTGTAAAGTGTCCAAGAGGTGTACCAGTAAGTCCAATAGAAGTGTCAGTCCAAAGCAGATGACCAAGGAAGAAATGCCAGGGGATGAAATGCTGCACATCTGTCTCAGTGGGGAATGTCAGCCACTGGAATTCTGCTTTTCTGTAGAGAGTGAGCTTTGGAGTCTGTGAATCTGTTTCTTCAGGTCGTGCCAGGTCACATCATTGGTTTGGGGGAGAGGGGGCTTCTGTAGTCATGCCATCTTGTGGGCGATGTCAGAGAACAGGGGTCCAAATGGATTTCTGGGGATTTCATTTGAGCAGATGCTTTTTCATGTGAAGACTTGACAGCTGAAATTTACTTACTTGTCAAACAAAACTTGTAGCAGATTAGAAGTTTACTATAATTGATAACTCCATTATAATTGGAAATCCTTTCTAGTATGATTTTAAGGTTGTTTAAACAGTTTAAACTCAATAAAAGAACCATGGTTATAAGCCTCAGGCATGATAATAATTAACATAACATTGCTTTTTCTACCCCACCCATACTGATACAGTTTTAAGGATTAAACGTTTCCAAGACATAAAAAAATCAAAAGAAAAAAATTTTTTGGACTGTTCCTGGATGTCTCTAGAAATTATGGCTGTGTCCCGCATTTTCTTTTTTTTTTTTTTTTTTAAGTCAAGTAAATTTCAGAATACTCATAGCAAGATAGGTCATACAAAAATTCAGTCATTCAAATCACTTTCTTACCAAAGGCAACTTGAACCAGATTATTAGATTCCACTATGTTGTATCATCAGTCCCCTGGAGGGCATCCTAGTCCAAAAAGCTCCTCAAAATTCCATTTAGGGTTCTTTTGATGGTTTCTGCAAGATTGCTGCAAGCACTATTTTTAAAAATGTCTTCCCATCAGAGAAAGTATCGAATCAGGAGGGTAGAACTAAACATATTTCTCCATTCTTGGGGACTGTCAGGGTACTGGAGAATGCTCTTCAAGTTAGAGTCGTCCTTCCCCATGGGAAACATGCGAGAGGTAGTTCAAAAAATCCCAGGAGAAATCTCCAGGCATCTCTCAAGCTCTACGATCACGGTCATAAGGAACCAAAGTTCCCGGTCAGGTCAGGGAACCAAAGTGTGGCCCAGAGCAAATTGTTCCAGAGACAGAGAAACTGTCTCATGAAGGAAGAGTAGAGGCTTTGGGAAACCTCTTTATAAGTAGAAAGACAGGCAATGATGGATGGGTAGCCAAGCGGCTTTACTATCTTGTCTTCTTATGTCTGCTGCTTGTGTGTCCCTGTTCCAGGTGCCATATGCTGGGCTGGGCTAGTTTCACGGGTGGTAGAGAGACGACCAGGGATGCATGGCTGAGCTGGGAAGCAGTATCTCCTTTATTAATCAGATACATCGCCTTTTATGCATCTCTTCACCATAAGTAGCAAGGGAAAAGAAATGAGTAGGAGAGGGAGTGGAGCAAAAAAAGAGCACAAACAAAACATAGAAAGCTTCCATCTAACCAGTGGGGGTTAAACCAATACCCTGCAGGCAGGGTGGGACCCAGGTAAAACAGTGATTATGTAAATAGACCACATTGTAAGTAGTTCAAGTGAACCTAATGTGATGATCAAAATAGAAGGTCTTATAAGCAGAATTTAGAAGCATACCAACAACTCTGCAATTTATCTCCTGGGGGTAGATCCTAAGGAACCCAACACACCCATCCAAAAAGATCTGTGTACACCTATGTTCATAGCAGCACAATTTCTACTAACAAAAACTTGGAAGCAACCCAGGTATCCAACAACAGAAGAGTGGCTGAGTAAGTTGTCTTATATATACACAATGGGATACTATTCAGCTATTAAGAAAAATGAATTCACTTTTTTATCACATTTTTTTATTTATAAAAAATAAACACTGACAAAATCATAGGATAAGAGGGTACAACTCCACAGAATTCCCACCACCAGAACTCCGTATCCCATCCTCTCCCCTGATAGCTTTCCTATTCTTTATCCCTCTGGGAGTATGGACCCAGGGTCATTGTGGGGTGCAGAAGGTGGAAGGTCTGGCTTCTGTAATTGCTTCCTCACTGAACATGAGCGTTGACAGGTCTATTCATACTCCCAGCCTGTCTCTCTCTTTCCCTAGTGGGGCAGGGCTCTAGTGGGGGATTGGAGCTCCAGGACACATTGGTGGAGTTGTCAGTCCAGGAAAGTCAGGTTGACATCATAATAGCATCTGGAACCTGGTGGCTGAAAAGAGAGTTAACATATAAAGCTAAACAATTTGTTGATTGGTCAGGAGTTGGGCGGTGGTACAGTGGGTTAAGCGCATGTAGCGCAAAGCGCAGGGACCAGTGTAAGGATCCCGGTTCAAGCCCCCAGCTCCCCACCTGCAGGGGAGTCACTTCACGGGTGGTGAAGCAGGTCTGCAGGTGTCTATCTTTCTCTCCCCTCTCTCTGTCTTCCCCTCTTCTCTCCATTTCTCTCTGTCCTATCCAACAACAAAGCAACGTCAACAATGGCAATAATGACCGCAACGAGGCTGAAACAACTAGGGCAACAAAAAGGGGAAAAAATGGCCTCCAGGAGCGGTGGATTCATGGTGCAGGCACCGAGCCCAGCAATAACACTGGAGGAAAAACAAAACAAAACAATTTGTTGATTAGTCATGAACCTAAAGGGTGGAGTAGGGCAGATGAAGAGTTGGGGGGTTCTCTGTTTTGTAGCTATCTAGTAGGCATATTTTACCTATATTCCAAAGGGCTTGTAGCCTTTTTTTCTTTTCTTTTGTAGCATTTGCATATATATTTTATACACATATTTATCACAAAACTAAAATCCTGCTTCTAGTCTATCTTTTTAACCTCAATTTGGCTAGAGCTTGAAGAAATCATGTTAACTGAGATAAGTCGGAAAGATAAGGTTGAATATGGGATGATCCCACTTATGTACAGAAGTTGTGAAATAAGAACAAAAAGGGAAGCACAAAGTAGATTTGCACTGGGCTTGATGTGTTTGTCCAATGCAAAAACATACTGAAAGAGGGAGGACTTTCACATCCTGGTACATGATAATTGAGGGGGACAAAATTAGAATTAAAGAATTGAAACATAAACCATTGTTATCTGTATTACAATATTTGATAGTAGCAATAATTTATCTGGGTGATCTTTATATTAGGTAAATTGCTTTGGCATCATCAGTTTTGCACTTTGGTATTAAAGATATAGGAACTGTGAATGCAATGCTGTAATCTCAGAAATACTGTAACACATTATAGGTTCAATTTGGACCATAGTCTAATGGTATCAGGCTCTCAATTAAAAAGATCTATTTTTGATAGAATTTTCAGATACAGCACATTTTCTCTATTTTAGTTTGGAAAGTTTTACCAGTTTGATGGTACCTAATAAGAAATAAATGAATTTGAAAGTTTGACTTCTCTTACTTCCCTAAAAAAAAAAAAGATCTACTGGTAAGGAAAGAGAGAGATAGAGAGGAAGAGAGAGGGAGAGAGAGAGAGAGAGAGAGAGAGAGAGAGAGAGAAAGAGAGAGGGAGAGAGAGAGAAGTGAAAGAGAACCAGAGCATCATTCTGGAACATGAGATGCTGGGAATCAAGCTCAAAACCTCATGCTTGAAAATTCAATGTTATATCTACTCCATCACCTTTGGGACCAACTCTTAGTTCTTTAAGTGTATGAATGCATGAGTTGAATGAAGAACCAAAAGACAGTCAGCATCTGAGCTTCATTGTTTTTTAATGTCATGTCTGCTAACCGTTTCACAGAGGGATCTGATGAAATGGAAATCTGCAGTGAAGTCAGACTGAGTTGAGCCGAGAGAGCCAGACCCAGGAAAATCAGAGTAGACACTTAAGTGATGAAGTGAAGTCCTGTGAACTTTAAACACAAAGGATGAAAGGAATGTTTGTCTGACTTGCTAAATAAAGAAACATATGTCTACAAACATTTCTCAGTGTGCATTAGTATTTCACAGAAGGCAGAAATGTTCTGAGGCTGACGTGACTAGAATGACTGCCCTTGGAAGGTCTTCTGTTTTCTCCAGGCTTTACAAAACACCACCCTTCATAGAAGTTTCATCATCTTGCCTTTGTCACAATAGTCAACACTTCATGGGAAATAATAATTTCCTCTGCTGGGCTTTTTGTTGATTCAGTGAATGCTGTATGCTTGCTTATCTCTCATTCTCCCCTCTAGTTCATGTGTCATTCACACTCAGAAGACACCAAGATTTCAGTTGATTAAATCACTAAGAGTTGTATTCAATACTCACAGGAACTTCAAAAGAGAGAACTATTTACTCATTTAATTATTAAATTCATAAAAAGTGCATAAGATAGGCATCTTTAGAGTTTTCTGTAATAACATTAAAACTCACTCTTAAGCAAGGAGAACTCAAGGGAATTTTTCAGGTACATCTCTCTACAAACTGGGGAAATATAACCATTGATATTGCAATAGACTTTTATGCCTGAGGCACCAGAGGTCCTGGGTTCAATCCCCATCAGCTAAACCATAAAACAGAACTAAGCTAAAATAGATCTATTTACCTTCTGATCAATAAAACTGAAAATATCTTATTAACTTTATTAAAAACACTGTTTTATTTTTTGGAAATTGTAGATCCTTTCTTCAAATTATATTGTGCTACTGTGAAACTGAAAATAATTCAATGAAAGTAATTATAATGTGCCTTAGTTTCACTATCAAAGATACACAACAAATGTTTTGCTGTTTTTGATTCAGTGCACATTTCCCCATGCACACATAGTTGAATTCTGTGTACTCTTCCCTTCATAAATGTTTTGTGAGCACGATGTGACTAGCTTGGAATATTTACTGCGTTAAAATTAATGTAGTACTCCAGAATTTATTCTGGTGTTCCATAATTAAAATAGCTATCCATTTTTTTACATGCGTGGTTATAAAGATCATCTACATGTTTCAAATTTCCCCACATCAGGTTAATAAAATCCTGGAGAAATAGACATATAGCTCATGCTGTGTATCTTGACAGATAAGACCAAGATCACATCCTGCTACCCCATGAGAAATGCTGTGCTACACAAGAGAACTATTAAGTTGTGGTCTCTCTGTACACACACACACACACACACACACACACACACACACACACACACACACACGTTGGTCTGTTTCTAATTCTGCTTCTGTTTCCCTGCATTCCTTGATGCTGTGGTCTATTAACATAATCATTGTTTTGTTTGAGACCCACACTGGTTTAATCCCCACTGGTTCCAGCTCTTTTTCCACTCCGCCCCCTCTCCTAGTCACAGCCTGTTTTCCACCATTTAATCCCCACTGGTTCATGCGTTTTTTTTTCTTCTTCCCACTCCCTATGCTACTTATATCCTCTTCCGACCTGACACTTCTGCCTCAGGAGATATATAGGACAGGATTATGACTAGAGATAGATAGCTTGCACTGCATTCTTCATCAATAAAGATTGCACTGCATTCCCAGCTCAGCCATGAGTCCCTGGTCATCTCTCTCCTGCCTGCGAAGCTAGCCTGGCACACACACACACACACACACACACACACACACACACACACACACACACACAGACATTTTTCTCAGTGTGAATGATGTGAAATCTCAAAGTATTAAGCCTTGCAATTCATTGAACAAAAGACCTTTGTGAAAATTTCTTTTTTTTTCCTCCCCCAGAGCACTTCTGATTTCTGGTTTATGGTGGTTCTGAGATTGAACCTAACATGCCAGTGCCTCAGACATTAGAGCAGCTTTGTATAACCATCATGCTACCTACCCTCACCCTGATGCTTCTTTCATTAAAAGGCTCTAATCACTTATATACTGGATTCTGCCAAGTGTCTCATTATAACATACTACCCCACCACTGTCTTTTGGTTTTGATTTTCTGTGCTTTCAGTATAAACAGAATTATTTATAGTTTTTAAATGGTTAAAATCTGGAGTTCCAGTGGTGCAATCTGTTAGCATGCAGTACTTATACATTAAATGGTTGAAATCTGTGTTTCTAGTATGTATAAATATATAATGAATGTTGACACATGGAATGCTATACTTATTTATTCTATGACTTCATTTCTCTGGAGTCTCTTTTTAGAGAGAGAGAGAGACAAGAAAAGACTGAAAGACCGAGAGACCATAACTCTGAAGATTCCTCCAGTGTGTTGGCAACCAGCTTGAAGCTGGGATGAACACATGACCAAGCAGCACACATGATTACACAATAATACTTTGACATTTATTCAGAAATTAGCATCTAGTATCAAGACACTGTCCAACTGAACTCAGTTAATTCAATAGGCAAAAGACTACAGAATTTTTTTTAATATTCATTTATCTTGTATAGAGTCAGAGAGAAATTGAAAAGGGAGAGAGAAGATAGGAGAGACCTGTAGTGCAGCTTCACCACGTGAAAGACTGATCTCTGAAAGTGGGGGACAGGGGACTGACTCTGAGTCTTTCAGCTCTGTGATGTGTGTCCTCAACCAGGTATGCCACTGCTGAGACCCCTGCATAGGATATTAGATCAACCCTAAGAAGATGCCTATTCTCTCTCATTCTCTCTCTCTCTCTCTCCTTTCTCTCCTTTTCTTTTCTTTTTTTGCCTCTGAGATTATTACTGGGACTCAGTGCCTAAACTACTCCTGGAGGACATTTTTTCTCCATTGTTGTTGTTGCTATTGGAGAGGACAGAGAGAAATTGAGAGAGGAGGGTAGGATAGAAAGCAGGAAAGAGAGACTCCTGCAGACCTGCTTCGCCTCATTATAGCATGCTGGAAATACACTATAGAATCCTCTAAGTCTGAAAAGTCGAAATAATCCTAGAGTTTTTAGTTGACCTATCAGGGTGAGCAAGATTTTCACATTGAAAATAGGTCAATAGCAAGCAAAGAATTCTAAATAAAGCCAAATCCATTGCTGGAAACAATAAATCTTAACATCTTCTGCTCAGTTTCGCTGCCTGGGAACTATCTTATCAAATGATCTAGTAATATAAGAGTCCAGACAGCATAGTAAGATGCCCTGAGTGTCTGCTGGACAACTAGCAGGTAGAAGCTGGTGTGGTAAGGCAGTGACTATTGAGGTCAAGGTCAGCATTTCAGAGGTGATATGTCTCCATATCAGGAGCCCCTACATGAGTGACTTCAGACCCAAACGCCCTGCCTGTGCCAAAGGAAGGATATTTTTGCTGTATTTTGGATGTTCCAGTCAGCATCAAGTTTGGAGAAAGTTGATCCTGTCCTCGAAAGTAACACATCAGTCTGTTTCTGTTGTCACCCATGGAACACACTTGCATTATCTTTCTGAACTCCCACTTGCTTCTTCCTATCCTGCCCTGAGGTTCTGATCACAGAACAGCGTAGAGAAATGATGATATCATTCCTCTTTCCTAATTGACTCCATACTATGAGCTTTGGATAAAATCCAGAGTAAAATTTCAGATTAGCTCTGTAATAGCCTCCATTCCCACTAAAGCTTCTAGGGCGGTTCTGCTTTAGACACAGAGAACCTTATAATGCAGACTAGAACAAGGCTTAGTGTACAGCCCCTCGTTTTTGCACTTGATTTCATTTATTTCCCCTTTTTAATTTATTAAATTGGATTAGTAACTTAATATTGATTTACAAAATTATAAGATAACATGGGCATAATTCTATGCTGTTCCTACGACCAGAGTTGGTGTCCTCATTCCCAAGGTCACAGCTATGGGCTGACTATTTTACACACAGACACACAGACACACACACACACACACACACACACACACACACACACACACACATTCCTAAATTCCTGCCTTCTCTTCCTTTCTAAGTCACACCTATGCCTATTACTACTTCCAACTGTCCTTTTTTCTTCATTTTTATTGTCTCTGTCTATGACCTGATGGAATTGGAGATCAGAGCCCTCTGGTCATCTTCCCCTAACATTTTTCCCTTCTTCTCTGGGGATATGGACCAAAATTCTTTATGGGGAGCAGAAGGCAGAAGGTCTGGCTTCTGTAATTGCTTCTCCAATGGACATGGGTGTTGGCAGATGGATCCACACCCCCAGCCTGTTTCTCTTCTTCCCTAGTGGGGCAGGGATCTGGGGAGATGAGGTTCCAGGACACATGGGTGAGGTCGTCTACCCAGGGAAGTCAGGATCAAATCATAGTATTATGTGTAATTTAGTGACTGAAAGGTGTGAGATATAAAACAAGATAATTCATGAATAAGAACCAAAAAGTGGGAACAGAGCAAATGAGAATAGGAATCTTAGATTGGAAAGAAGGGGGGAAGTCCATTTTAAGTATGTTCCTAGGGGCTGATGACTTTTATAGTTTTTTCTTGAGTTTGATACCTAACATGGAGGTGGACAAAAGTATTGTCTGGGGAGGTGGTGTCAGAGTTGATAATAAAACTAGATGATAGATTAGGGTAGTGAGGAGGTTCCAAAGTTCAAGAAAACCTATGAATAAAATTAACTGCTTGCCCCATGCACATGCCCCAAGGCCCATGTCTGTTCATACTCAGCACAGGAGTCTGTGTGACCTCTGAGTCCCTGTCAGTCTGAGCTCACAGTCCATGGTCACAGCTGGAACATTCAAGGCTGCTCTCATGTCAGGATCCGTCTTCCTTGAGGGGCAGAGCAGGCTGACCAGCCTCCATTCAGAGAGTGGGGAGTCCCCACCATGGCTGCTCTTCAGTGAGGACAAGGTCCTTAAGTGGCCCACAAGAGGGAAATTTATTTTTATTTTGTATTTAAATTTAGCCATGGGTTACCCAGATAGTCATCCAAACATTTTTCTGGGTGTGTTTGGCACACACACACCTGTGTGTCACAGCAGGCTGAGCACGTAGCCATCAGCTCAAGCCCACCATCTCCACCTGAAGGGAAAAGATTCATGACAGTGAAACAGTCATGTCTCTCTCCTTACCAATTCTCCCTTCCCTTCTCTATTTCTTTCTGTCCTATTAAATAAAAGAAAAAGGGAAAAGGAAAATAAAAATGGCTACTGTGAGTCATGGATTCACCTTGTAGGCCCTGAGATGCAGAGATAACCCTGGTGGTGAGAGGGGGAAAAAAAAAAAAAAGTAGATTCTGGAGTAGTGATTGCAATGACTAGGTGGGATTATATCAAACTAAAAGTGTCAGCAAGTGGAAGGTAAACCCCACAAGGGTATGCAGACACCAGTAACTGAGAGAAGGTATTTAGACATCACAGCCCAGACAAGTGATTCCTATCAAGCATCTCTAAAGATCTGGTGAAGTCCACAACTTCCTGAACTGTGATAACATTAAGCATATGAAGCCACATCTAGTTCTGATTACTTTTTACTATCGGCATATACTCAATATCCAGTGTTTCATGTTTATTTTATTTCTATCTAAATTATAAAATGCAAATTGCTCTTGAGCTTAGCACACCTCCATTGGGTTAACTTTGCCTTCTCAGATCCACTAGAACTTGAAGGTAGTTACAGGTCTAGAGATAAAGAAGGCTGAGTAGGGGATCCTGGCATGATTTCACACTGTCTTGCAAAATCGATAAGAATCAGGAGTCCAGTCCTCCCAGTACAGTTTCTTGAGTTAGTGTAGATGGGGTGTGGGGAGTGGAGAAGCCCCCCCTCCCCCGGGTTGTGAGAAGACCTTGAGGATTTATCAGAATTTAGGAACTTGCTGAAGTACTATTTATAATTAATAATACTAATGATGAAGAAGATAGAGTCCTTTCTGACCATAGCAATATCTTTCCACCAGCTAAGGAGAGCATAGCTACTCTTACTACTGAGTGCCAAATCTTCCTGTCCCAGAGGTCAGCACTGATTCCCCAATATCTCATGATCCTTTGGGATTATTAATCAATATACCATGATCCCTTAGGATTATTAATCAATCCCTTTTTGTTATTTTGAATTATTTAGACTACTTCCATCAGGAACAGTGCAGCATCTTATTAGACTAGATTTTCAATATGCAGATTTGCATTCTTTGCATTAAATGCATCTACTGTAACTGCCCTCTGTGATGTACAGAATGATTTATGTACCACCATGATAACCCTCACAACTTCCCTTGGGGTCAGTTACACACTAACACCCAAGGAAGAGCAGAACTCCACTGACACTCATGAAATGCACGTGTGTATCATGGTCTCCATAATCTACAAGCTGCTTCCTTGACAGGATGGTGGATGGCATCTTCAAGTCCCAGTTATGGTGTCTGCAAGATGCTAACACAGTGAAGGGCTGATGCTAGGTTCTATACAAAAAACAAAAACAGTGTGAGCCCATGCCTGGCTCACAGTGCAGCCGAGTATATGATGATGTTTCTTCTTTCCCAGGATTCACAGGTGATGAACCATGGGCACATGTAAGTGGTAGTATTAATACAAAAATGACTCATTCAGAAAAAAAAAAAGATCTGTATATCATGTACTTATGCTCTTCTGGCTTGGAGGAATGTCTATCTGAAGACACACCAATGCTTTCATTGAGCTGAAATAAATTAAGACAACTTCTCAACCACTTTGGGATCCATATTCTTTTAATTTTTTATATGTATTTATTTTCCCTTTTGTTGCCTTTGTTGTTCTTTATTGTTGCTGTGGTTATTATTGTTGTAGTTATTGATGTCGCTGTTGTATAATAGGACAAAGAGAAATGGAGAGAGGAGGGGAAGACAGAGAGGGGGAGAGAAAGACAGACCCCTGCAGACCTGCTTCACCGCTTGTGAAGCGACTCCCCTGCAGGTGGGGAGCCGGGGGCTCAAACTGGTATCTTTACACTGGTCCTTGCACTTCGCACCACCTGCACTTAACCCTCTGTGCTACCGCTCTGAGATCCATATTCTTTTAATACATTTTAATGAGTTTACTTATTCTGGATAGCGACAGAGAAAAAAATAAGAGGTAAATAAGAGATACAGAGAGAGGCGGAAGACAGAGCGATGTCTCCACACCTGGGGAGCTCCTCCCTTCTCCTATAAGTCTTGAACCTGGGAACTGAAGACCTGGGGAGTGTGCATTCTGCTGGTTGTGCCAACAGACACCTGCCCGCCCCTCACCACTATCCTTTAAAATAAATAGAGAAGTAAGTTGCCTCCCACCTTCTGCACTTCATAAAGAATTTTAGTCTATACTCCCAGAAGGGGAGAAATGTTAGGGGAAGATGACCAGAGTGCTCTGAACCCCAGTTCCATCAGGACCTGAAGAGAGAAAAAGGAGAAAGGGAAGGATACACAGACATAGTAATAAGTATAGGTGTAACTTCAAAAAAGAAGGAGAAGAAGAAGGAGGAGGAGGAGGAGGAGGAGGAGGAGGAGGAGGAGGAGGAGGAGGAGAAGGAGGAGGAGAAGGAGGAGAAGGAGGAGGAGGAGGAGAAGGAGAAGAAGAAGAAGAAGGAGGAGAAGGAGAAGGAGAAGGAGAAGGAGAAGGAGAAGGAGAAGGAGAAGGAGAAGAAGAAGAAGAAGAAGAAGAAGAAGAAGAAGAAGAAGAAGAAGAAGAAGAAGAAGAAGAAGAAGAAGGAAGGAAGGACCATAGGGAAAAATAGGCAAACAAATAGGTTATAGAAGAATAGTCAAGCTATATCTGCAATGTTGGGAGAACTACTGATATTTCCAGTGGAAGGATTGGGACACAGAACTGTGGCAACAGGAATGGTGAGGGACTATACTATCATTGCATAGTTTTGTAAATCATTATCAAGTCACGAGTAAATAAGAGGGGGAGTGGGAGAGAAGCTGCTATACAGACTAGGCGACTAATTCTGACGACCAATGGGAAAAGGGTCTTCTATGCCAAAGTGATGTTTAGAAAGAAGGGAGGATGGTCAACCTACTCTATGCTCTACTTGAGAAAGACGGGTCCTGATACTGGGGCAGCTTGGAACGTCCCTACTCACGTCCACAGAATGTGAGCTCAGATCTACAGGGATGCAGAGGTCACATAGGATCCTAAGCTGAATATGGGCCCCAGATCACATCAAATCAGTGGGGTTTACAGTCAACAATATTTATACACCTTTCCCATATTTGGGAGTGACTCTCTTCCCTGATCCAGCTTTCTGGTATTTTTTCCAGCCATGACATCATCTCCCCAGAAAATAAATTGGGTCCACCTGCATATCAGATTTCAGGCTCAGGCAAAAAGAAAAAAATATAGTCATGGGTTCTTTGGAATATAACTAAAATAGGACTAGTAACTATCTACAAAATGGAGACTCCCCCAACTCTTCATATAAACTATTTCAGCCTTTAGGTTCATGATTACTCAACAATTTGCTTGACTCAATATGTTAACTCTTTTTTCAGCCACCTGGTTCCAGATGCTACCGTGATGCCAACCTATCTTTCCTGGACAGACAACCCCACCAATGTGTCCTGGAGCCCTGCTTCCCTAGAACCCCACCTCATTAGGGAAAGAGAGAGACAGGCTGGGAGTATGGATCCAAGTTGGCCCATGTTCAGCGGGGAAGCAATTACAGAAGCCAGACCTTCCACCTTCTGCATCCCACAATGACCTTGGGTCCATGCTCCCAGAGGGATAGAGAATGGGAAAGCTACCAGAGGAGTGGATGGGATATGGAGATCTAGTGGTGGGAATTTTGTGGAGTTCTACCCCTCTTATCCTATGTTTTATGTTTTCCTTTTTATAAATAATTTTTTAAAAAAATTAAAAAAGAAATAAATAACAATCCTGGAAGACAAGAGGCCCCTTCCTCAGGTGTCCTAATAGTGGCATGCCCTGTGTTTAAGATCAGTGGAAAACTACAATCTCTGTAGAACGCAGACAACACCTATAGCACTACTGGCCCTGTCTGGTCAGGAAGGAATATTTAAGCTTCTGTGTTCTTACACTAAGTAGGTTCGTGCTCCTCCAGAGAGGAGATGCTTTTATTTGTATGTTTGTTTTTCAAGAGGGTCAAGAAAGATATTATTCCATTTTAAATAAAAACACTTTTTTTGTTTGTCTCTTTTATTTTCCTTTATTACAAGAATCTTGTTTGATTTTCAAAGGTGGAAAAAAAAAGTGTGACCATTGATGCCTGGGAATGCACTTTGAATTTTATAGAAAAATGAGATTTTATGCATTATTTGTGTGACAATATTACACAATGGTACAGATTATATTGCTACATCATTTTCATGGCAATATCACCACACCTACAACATAGAATTACAACTCCCATATTTTCCCATTGATTTCACACTTGATTGGAAGTTGGTTTTTGTTTGTTTGCTTTGTTCTGTTTTTTGTCCAATGGAACTGCAATGATTTTGATATAATTTGAACAAAGTCAAGCCAGAAAAGAAATCATTATCTCTTCTTGGAGAGTTCCCCATGCTTACTTTTTTCCTTCTTGCCAGTGGGAAAGTTGAAATGGAGTTACTGTGAGTCTATTTGGTCAATGCTCACTGACAAAATGTCAGTGGTTTTAAGCTAAATGGTTAGGTCAGCCTTGCTACCACCATACTTTAAGATGATCCAGTCAACAAACTTCCCTTTGGCAGATGTGTGTTCTGAAAAACAGGAAAATAGAAATTGGGGAGATTTTTGACTAATTTTAAAACCTAGAAGTATAGTTTTAGGCTGTATGTATTAAATATTGAGTACACAGACATAAGTTACAAGAGTTCAGATGTTAGCATTACAATGCAAAATGATGACAGTGACCACTCTTAGTCTATCCAAGAATAAGATGAATTAGAGAAATCAAACTAGATAGAAGTTCTACAGGAAGAAGTTGAGATCATGGTAAAAACACACTCTGCTCAATGAACAGTGAATGAAGGTTATCATTCAGTGCACCTATGTCTGCATTTCCCCTATTCTATTCACTTCTGGATATAAGAAAAACCTTCTTAAATAGCTTAAATATGTTTAAACAGTGGTTATGGACAATTTCGGAAGTCATTGTGTTTGAGTTCAAACCTAGGTGAGTTTTTCTCTAAATCTGAAAAGTTACTTATTCTCTCTGAATCAATTTGGTCATCAGTGAAATTTAAATAAAATAAAATGGATTAAAAGACAGAAGGTATAAAAAAATAACATAAGGCATGCAAGAAATATTATTTTAATTTCATTATCTATTATTGTTGTTGTTGTTCTCAGGTCTCCACAGATGGTATTAGTTATTCAAAAACATAATGTTCTCTGCAAAATAAAAACGTGGAAATATTTAAAAACATCTCTCAAGTGGCAGTACTCTTCTCAGATTCTGAAAAGCTGCTGTACATCAAGGATATCTCATTTACTGAATTTATTTAGAGAAGTCCAAAACTGTCCTGCTTTACAATCTCATATATGCTATTCTCCTAATTACATATGTTGTTAAGGAAAAAAAAAGCAATCCACGTTTCTTCAGTATCATCTAATGAAATTAAACCAATCAATCAATAAATCTCATCTTCGGTTGTGCATTGTTTTGCCAACCAGTGGATTGCCACTGTGAAGTGCATCTTGGGTCTGGGATGAGTGAATCCATGGCCCCTTCATGTTGTCTCATCCCCAATTTTAAGCTGCTTAGTGGATAAAACCTAGAACATGGTGAAATGCTTTTATGAACCATATTTTTGGTCAGGGAAACAGAGACTAAGAGGCTTCCCTTTGCGAGTTTGACTTGAGCGTGTTTGAATGACTGTCTTATGAACACTGATAACGCAAAGGCTCCTAAGCTCTTGTTATTTGGTCCCCTGTTTAGGCTGCAACTCCGAGCTATTTAGTTGCTATGGTGACAGCAATGATAAAAGCTGATTGGAGGAAGATAACATCTTATTTGGGAATTTTTGTTTGTTGTTGTTATTGTTGCTGGTGAAAAGGGAGAACTCATTCCATGTTGTCCTATTAGACAAGATATTGGGTTACATTCCTTTTGATTAGCTAGTCTCACTTTTTATAGTACAGAGTGCTTCAGTGTGATGTGTTATGACTAAACTCTGTAAGACTTGACATGGGATTTAGTAAGCTTACCATAACCTAATCTCCATCTAATGGGATTTTTCTGAAAGTAGTTTTTTCAGTGTATGAATTTTTATAAGAAATAATATACTAAGTTTAATATCAAAGATCTAACTTCAGAGGTGCAAACAATAGACAACCTACCTTTATTATTGATAAAATTATTTAATAAGAATATATTAAGAGGAAATGACAGGAACTCCAACAATAAGTAAATTATGAAGGTTAATTTCCGTTTAATTCTCTGATCCCAGCTGGAATGAGGTGTGATTGGAGAATGGTTTAATTGTTCAAGGACATGTGTCTTTGTAATCAATTGAAAAATAATATCCTGGGTATAATATAGCCTACAGAGTTTTTGACAATTTTATATCTTTCACAATCAAGTCTTTGTCAAAAAACCAGGTACTGAAACTCCTAAAAACACTTACAAATCCATTTAGAGTAAGAAAAGAATAAAAACCTGGTAATATATCAATATGCACAGCTGGAAAGCAGATGTTCAATTGAATGATCTCAGTATTTAGAGAAAGCTATTAAATCTGTTACTTACTTAAATGAGAACTCCTCATAATTTATTGTCTTCATATATTACTTGCTTCTCTTTTGCTCCTTGAAATGAATTCTGGAATTATTATTTATATTATTGTTGTTGTTGTTGAAGCCAATTACCATGGAAGTTTGACTCCATGCAATGCAACACATGAGTGCTAAAACATGCCCAGGGCTGCTGTCAATCAAAGTGACCAGTGAGTTAGGAGTTGTTTACCGTGCTGGGAAATGAAGTGATAAATGAGTGCCAACCGGTAAAATGTGACATTTAGTAGTATGTAGACCAACTTTAAATCTTCTCTATTCATTTGTCAGGCTGACAACACACATATTCAACACACCCTTTATTTTTAAAAGAGACATGTGTCATCCAGTTCCTTAGAGTACTGGTGACTGCACTTCCAACTTCTCCAAGTGTGCATAGGGAAGAGGGTTTACATACTTGGTGGAATCCTACCTTTATCCATTCTGTGTTCCCTGTCCAGTACCAAGGGGTTCAATCAACGCCCTTGATTCAACTAAAGTCTGCAGCTGAATCATCATCACTCAAAACATTAAGTCAGTGAACCTGGAAATGATACTATTTCACCTGGATTTTATCTTCCTTAAAAATTAAGATCATGCGTGCGGCAGTATTTGCCACTGCATAGTTATTGCAGGCTCAAATTGCATGATTCCTTCCTCTATGGTTTGCTAATAGTATTTTCAAGGGTTATATCAGAGGACAAAATTGCCCTACAGTACAGAGAACACTTAATGAGGTACCCAGAGGAACTGGCAAGAAAAATTCCAATTCTAAAAGTACCACTTAAGCATAAGAACTACATCCTCCTCCAGAGGGAGAAAGATCCCTTTTCTCATAGTCTCTTATTAAAAACAAAAATTAAATGCTTGTGAATTGGTGCTCTATGAGCCTAGCTATGCCATCTCCCAGAACACATAATTAGATAATTACATTTTAGACAAAAGCGTATTATAGTAATTCACAGCACAAATTCTAGCTAGGGAATAGAAATTGATACATGAAATATGTATCAATACAAATATAAATACAAGCATATGTGTTTCATGCAGACTTGAGCTATTAAGGGCCATTAAAAACACTGGAGCAAATAGGTCCTGGGGATTAAGCTCTGAGAGCCCTCTTTATAATCAGATGGCAGCTAATCCCTGTTCACCTATTCCAGTGCTTAGCCTACCCAATAGAACAGTAGACTAATTCTTTTATTCCTGATGCTGAATGAGCATGCAAATATTGGGGAAAAACCCTGTGGATATATTGGAGGTTTTCATATTGAATAAACCAAGAAACCAAGAATGTTTTAAAGGAATTTGGATTACAGAATTTTGGGGAAGGTTAATTATAGGTTAATCTATTTGTACTGGCTGCCCTACTATTTTTTTTTTGGCCTTCCTTTACTTAATTTCATCCTTTTGTGCCCATCAGATCAACATTTCTAGCTTCAGAAAATGAATTTCTCTCTAATTTTCTCACACACCTACCTGTAAATTCTCTATTCAGAAGCTGAAACATACAGACTTCTTCCATGGTACGCCTTTTAATTCTGACTTGTCTCCAAGACTATACTGGTCTCATTTCCAGAAGAATGCCTTGTGACTGCCATTGTTCTACTAAGGGGGGATTAGACATTTTGAATATTTCCCTATGCCTATATCCATTATATATCCATTAGTATCATGTCATAATGAAGGCACTTGTGATGAGGACCCTAAGCGTCAATACTGAGACCTCTGTTTTCTTGATAGTTTTCAAAGAGAGACACCTTGATGAACTCTTTCCAATCATTACAATGTCCTTTGTAGCAACACTTTGGGAGAAGAATACTTTTACACATGTACAGCTCTGCACAAGGAAAAGGAAGTCAGATGAGTAAGAACTCAGAACAAAGCATGTTACTTTTAATCCCACAATCTGAATGCTACATGAGTCTGTGGTGGTTGTACACACATTCTAGGAGAAGCATTTCTTTTCACTCTCTCCTTCTTTATTCTCAACCTTGGGGTCTAAGAAAGATTTTCTCACCTTTTATTTTTCAGGTAGTATTTATTCATTGTTAATTTAATGTAATTTACTTATTGATAAAATGGAAACGTTACAAGACTATAGGATAAGAGGAGTCAATTCCCATCACCAGAGCTCCATACCCCATACCCTCTTCCTGATCATTTTCCTATTCTTTAACTCTGTATGAACCCAGGGTCACTGTGGGATGCAGAAGGTGGAAGGTCTGGCTTCTGTAATTGCTTCCCCGCTGAACATGGGTGTTGGCAGGTGGATCCACACTCCCAGCCTGCCTCTCTCTTTCCCTAGTGGGGCAGGGCTCTGGGGAAGCGGAGCTCCAGGACACACGTTGGGGTCGTCTGTCATGGAAAGTTCAGCTGGTATCATGGTAGCATCTGGAGCTTGGTGGCTGAAAAAGAGTTAACATACAAAGCCATTCAAATGGTTGATTAATCATGAACTAAAGGCTGGAATAGTGCAGATGAAGTTTTTGGGGTCTCCGTTTTGGAAATAGCTGGTAAGTCTATTTTAGGTATATTCCAAAGGGCCCATGACTTTATTAGTTTTTGCCTGAGCCTGACAGCTGATATGCAGGTGGACCCAGGTTATTGTCTGGGAAGATGATGTCATGGCTGGATCATTGTTAATTTTAAAGTAATACTTCTGTAAAGAAAAAAACATAATTTAATTATAGATATATAATTATTTCTTGTCAATATATATATTCATATATATGTACATGTATTCATGTACACATACACATTATTTTTGTCAATATACATTCATATATATGTAAATGTATTCATGTACACATACACATTATTTCTTGTCAATATATATTCATATAGATGTACATGTATACATGTATACATACACATAATTGTCTGATATGGTTTTGGTGTACTAGTTCTGGATTTGCCTTAGAAAGCCTCTCACTCTGCTGTCACAGGCAATAGCATATCAATAAACTAGTGTACAGGAGTGAAGTTCTTTGCACATTTATACATCCTGACACAGAATCATATGCCATCTATACTTGATGGGCCTGAAAGATCCCGACTCTACAGAAAACAATTGTACTGCAGTTGATAAGTTCCTCTCCCACTCAGGTCAACAGTGCCAACAACACAACCTGGAAACTCCCCACACCTGTCTGGTAACTTGCACCTTTTTTATATTCAGAGTTACATGGCTTCGCCTCTTTTGTCCATTTTTTTCTTTTTTTTAAATATTATGTATTTATTTATTGTTTTATAGATACAGAGAGAATTTGAGAGTGTAGGGTGGATATAGAGAGGGAGAGAGACAGAGAGGTTCCTACAGCCCTGCTTCGCCACCCCTGAAGGTTTCCTCCTGTAGGTGGGGATCAGGGGCTTGAACCTGGGTCCTTGTGCACTACGTGAGTGCTCAACCAGGTGCTCAACCTGGCCCCTATTTAGTCCCATTTCTTTCAAGTGAAAGATAACTATATTTGGATATAGCTAAGGGTTCTAAGTCATATCTCTGTCCAAGTTAGAAGTGGACAATTTTAAAGGGCAGGAAAATTGAGTTTCAGATATGCTTAGGTAAGAAAAAAATTCAAATTAATTAACTTGTCAGGACCTTCTATCAAATAGTGGGAAAGCAAGAGGTTCTTGCATGACAAAATATTGTTTCCTAGTTGTGCTGAGTGTCCATTTTCTTCTGTCTGTTCACATTTCAGTTCAGGCTTGCAGAACTCTAAGGAATGATTACCTCTCTGCCAAGCATCTTAGAAACCTTCTGAGATGTTACACAAGTCTTATATTTCATGCAAGATAAGCTGATAGCAACAAACGGGCAAGAATAATAAGAACAATTACTGAAAACAGCAACTACTGAGAGAGAGAGAGATGCTAGAGTCATGATTGACTGTATTTATATAAATATGCACATTTTATTAACTTTGTAAAAACTTATGTATTGTAATATTTAATATTAAATTATTATGTATTTTATCCTGGGTAGATATGGTTGTGTACATAAAAGAAAATATTTGTTGGAAACATGAAGAACAATTTTTATTTCTTTTCTTTTTTATTTTATTTTTCTTTATTGAGAGGATTAATGGTTTATGGTTGACAGACAGTAAAATACAGTAGTTGGTATATATGTAACAGTTCTCAGTTTTCCACATAACACTTTAACACCTCCCCTCCCCAGGCCCTCCTTTGCCATCATGTTCCAGGACCTAAACACTCCTCCCTCCCCCAGAGTCCTTTACTTTGATGCAATGCGCCAATATCTTTTTAGTTTCTCACACTCATTTTAATTTATATTCCATTAAAATATTAGGAAGAAAATGCACCTGTCTGTTGGGAATATATGATGTGCTGTGCCTGTAAACAAAAACATAACACTGGGCCTTTGGGTGTGATCAGCAGACGTCCTTAGCTGTCACCTGAGGCTGTCACCTCAGGAGACATGGACACAGGTCAGGAAGGGGCTGGTGGACGTGGCTGCTCTTGCTCTCCTGCCCTCTGGGATCTTGCTGCTGCCCCTGGCCCAGAGCTCAGGCCCTGCCCCTGGAATCCAGGCATCCAGGAATCTGATGGCTGAAAAACAAGGATGACCAAAGATTCAGGACTCACATGGCATGGCGGTTGGTATGGCAGCCTGAGTCTTCCCATCCTTAGCCAGTTCTAGTCACTACATGTTTAAGAACCTAGTGAGTGTGCCCATGGTGTAACTCTCAAAAAGAGAGCCTTTAAAAAAATCACAATACTTGTCTTCAAAATGCACACATTGTTATCGATAGAGCAGTGATTCAGGAACTGTCTAATGTAGAAAATACTTTTTCTGAAAATAAGGCAAGAACAGTAGACTAAGGAATAATGATTTGTTGGATCATCTGTGCGCTTATTTATTGTGGGCATGTCAACCACCCACTAGTGCTTATTCATAAAGAAGAAGAATAACCATCTTCAAGGACTGGGAAATGATTCAGAAAGTCACACGTGTGTCTTAACATGCATGAAACCCTGATCTTACCTACCTGAAAGAGTATTGTGCACAGAGCAAAGGAGGTTTACAGAGTTGAGCAGTGCTTGAATGTCTTTCCCTCCTTCTTTTTTTTTATGAACTTACAGAATAAAAACTGAAACTGGAAGTACAGGTTCTATTTAATGTCACAAAAATGTGTCCTCAATTTAATGTTTTGAAGAAAATTAAATATAATTATCCTCAAGGTTAAGAAATTTAATTATCAATATGGGTGTGGCAGTGAAGAAATTGAGATGTGATTCATACTTCCTGGCAAGCAGACTTGTGGATGTTCTGATTTAATGGTACTTATTATCCATATTCAGCAGTATCCACATAGTATTTAATCGTCAGGTCTCCTAATAAGGAAGAAGTAGAGAGAAGCTAGTTTCTAGTTTCTGTAGGTGACTCACAGGTAGAAGGAAGGAATTGAATGCTGTTGGAAGTCCTGGGTTCAGTCCCTGACATAAAGTAAAAAAGTTCTGGAGAGCCGGGGGGTAGTGCAGCAGGTTAAGGGCACATGGTGGGTTAAGTGCAAGGACCAACATAAGGATTCCGATTCAAGTCCCTGGCTCCCCACGTGCAGGGGAGTCACTTCATAGGAGGTTGTCGGGCTGAGATTCACTAACAGGAGACAGACAACCAGGGACTCATGGCTGAGCTGGCCAGCAGTATCTCTTTATTCACGCAGAACACAGCACAATCTAAGCTAAGATAAGATAAACTAAAAATAACCTAAAACTCACAATACTGTCCTTATATACTTGCCAGGTAGGGTGTAAACAGGATGTGATGTAGAGAGGGTGGAGCAAAAAGAGAATGGTGAAAATCAGGGTGTGACAAGGAGAGGGGGCGGAGCAGGCGAGAATTTTACCACTGAACCACCAATGCCCTGGAGGGAGGGCGGTGCTTAGTTAACAGTGGTTTATGTAAATAGACCACAGCTTTAAGTGGGATCAAACCAATGTCATGCAGGCATGTTGGTGCTTAGTTAACATTGGTTATATAAATAGAATACAGTGTTAAGCAGGGGGGATTAAACCAAATGAAACAGAAGTTTTTAGAAGCAGAATTAGAAGCATACAAACAATTCCCCCTTTCTTTTTAACTAATGCCCATAGTATTAGGAGTGTGGGGTGAACAGAAACCTATATCATGTATGCGTTTTCAAAAGAACTGGCATAAGACAGGGAGGAACAAAATTGAGGGCAGCAAGAACCAGTGTGATGCCAAGGGCAGGGCTGAGGGGGGCACGTTTCCTACCTCAAAGGGAAAGACCTAGCAGGCGAAAGGACATTTCTTGCCTCTGGGGGCTTCTATTGCCTCTGGGGGCACTTCCGGCCTCTGTAGGCATGACCTAGTAAGAAGGGGGGGGGTTTGACTCTGGGGACAGAGCCTGCAGGCAAGGGGACATGGCCTCTAGAGTCC
This sequence comes from Erinaceus europaeus, assembly GCF_950295315.1. NCBI lineage: Eukaryota > Metazoa > Chordata > Mammalia > Eulipotyphla > Erinaceidae > Erinaceus > Erinaceus europaeus. Next base: position 1,574,474 of record NC_080165.1, on the reverse strand, counting down.
CAAGGCAGCTGGCTGCAGTCAGTCTTTGAGAAACCCAGCAGCATAAAGCGAAGCTGCTGTAAAGTTGTATAAAGTGTCCAAGAGGTGCACCAGTAAGTCCGATGGAAGTGTCAGTCCAAAGCAGATGATCACAGAAGAAATGCCAGGGGATGAAACGCTGCATGTCTGTCTTGATAGGGAAGGACAGCCACTGGAATTCTGCTTTACTGTAGAGAGTGACCTTTGGAGTCTGTTAATCTGTTTCTTCAGGTCGTGCCAGGTCACATCATTGGTTTCCGGAGGTGTGTTGTTGTCATGCCATCTTGTAAACGATGTCATAGAACAGGGGTCCAAATAGATTTCTGGGGATTTCATTTGAGCAGATGTTTTTTCATGTGAAGACTTGACAGCTGAAATTCACTTACTTGTCAAACAAAACTTGTAGCAGATTAGAAGTTTACTATAATTGATAACTCCATTATAATCGGAAGTCCTTTCTAGTGTGATTTTAAGGTTATTGAAACAGTTTAAACTCAATAAAATGTGGAAAGGTAAACAGAAGAACCAGGGTTAGAAGCCTCAGGAATGAGATTCATTAACATAATCATTGCACTACCTGCCCCGCCCATAACTCATACAGTTTTCAGGATTAAATGTTTCAGATTTATACCAAGACGTAAACAAAAAAATCAAAGGAGGAAAAAACAATTTTTTGGATTGTTTCTGGATGTTTCTAGAAATCATGGCTGCATCCAGCATTTTTTTAAGTCAATGTCATACAAAACTTCAGTCATTCAAATCACTCTCTTATGAAAGGCAACTGAAAGCAGAAAGCAAACTTAAGATATTTCAGAGAGAACAACGAGGGGGGAACAGAGAGAAAAGCGGTAGGCAGTTTTTGCTTCTTTCACCTTAAACCAGATTATCCAGATCTCACCATGTAGCATCATGAGTCCCTGGAGGGCGTCCTAGTCCAAAAAGCTCCTCGAAATTCCATTTAGGATGCTTCTGACTGTTCCTGCAGGATTGCAGGCACCCATTTTTAAAAGTGTCTTCCCATCGAAGAAAGAATCAAATCAGGAGAGTAGAACTAACCACGTGTCTCCATTCTTGGGGACTGCTAGGGTACTAGAGAATGTTCCTCAAATTAAAGTAGTCCTTCTCCATGGGAAACATGTGAGAGGAAGTCCATAAAGTCGAAGGAGAAATTTTCGTGCATCTTCCAAGCTCTAAAATCACAGTCATAAGGAACCAAATTGTGGCCCAGAGTAAAATGTAGTCCTTCTCCTCGGGAAACATGGGAGAGGGAATCCAGAAAGTCATAGGAGAAATCTCCGTGCATATTCCAAGCTCTATGATCATGGTCATAAGAAACCAAAGTTCCCGGTCAGGGAACCAAAGTGTGGCCCAGAGCAAAATGTTCCAGAGACAGAGAAACTGTCTTGTGATGAAACAGTAGAGGCTTTGGCAAACCTCTTCATAAGTAGAAAGGCAACCCATGGCAGATTGGTAGCCAAGTTTACCTATCTGGGGGATGGGAGGGTTAGGTCCCACATAGGTTCAGCTCCCTGTTTCAGGGCGCCATTATGCCAGACTAGCTTCGCGGACATAGACAGATGACCAGGAAATCATGGCTGAGCTGTATGCAGTATCTCTTTATTCACATGGAATGCAGCACAATCTAAGCCAAGCTAAGCTAAACTAAACTAATAACTCACAATTCTGTCCTTATATATACTTGCCAAGTAGGGTGTAAACAGGATGTGATGTAGAGAGGGTGGAGCAAAAAGAGACTGGTGAAAATCAGGGTGTGACAAGGAGAGGGGGGCGGAGCAGGTGAGAATTCTACCACTGAACTACCAATGCCCTGGAGGGAGGGTAGTGCTTAGTTAACATTGGTTATGTAAATAGAATACAGTGTTAAGCAGGGGGGATTAAACCAAATGAAACAGAAGGGGTTTTTAGAAACAGACTTAGAAGCATACCAACAGGTGGTGAAGCAGGTCTGCAGGTGTTTGTCTTTATCTCCCCCTCTCTGTCTTCCCCTCCTCTCTCAATTTCTCTCTGTCCTACACAATAATGATGACATCAACAACAACAATAACTACAACAATAAAAGAACAAGAGTAACAAAAATGGAATAAATAGATAAAATATTTTTAAAAGTATTCAGGTTCTCTGTTGTTACTCTCTCACCTTCTTGCTTTGAAATAACAAAAAATACTATAGGAACAAATAATGAAATAATCCTCTGACTTATACACCTGCAAATGAATCTCATGAATTTATAAAAATTAAGCATTATTTTATTCTAGATAAAGACCTTTGCTGGGCTAGCTTTGTAGGTGGGAAACAGACAACCAGGGACTCATGGCTGAGTGGGATGCTGTTCAATCTTTATTGATTAATGCAGTGCAAGCTATATATTATCTCTAATCACAATCCTGTCCTATATATATCCTGAGGCAGAAGTGTCAGGTCAGAAGAGGATGTACATAGCATAGAGGGTGGGGAGAAGGAAAAAGTGTGAGACCAGTGGGGATTAAAATGTGGAAAACAGGAGTGTGGGGTGAACAGAAACCTATATCGTACAGGAATTTTCAGAAGAACGGGCTCAAGACATGGAGGAACAAGTAAGAGAACCAGTGTGATGCCAAGGGGAGGCCTGAAGGGGCGTTTCATGCCTCAAAGGGCAAGGCCTATCAGGTAAAAGGGTATTTCCTGACTTTGGGGACATCTCTTGCCTCTGGGGGCGTTTCATGCCTCAAAGGGCGTTTCATGCCTCAAAGGGCGTTTCCTGCCTCTGGGGGCAGTACCTAGAAAAGAGGAGGGGTTTCCTGACTCTGGGAGCAGGGCCTGCAGGTGAGGGGGAATGGCCTATAGAGTCCCAAGGCTCTGGCTGCAAAGTCCATGGACTGCTGTGGTCAGTCTTTGAGAAACCCAGTGTAAAAGGAAGCTGTTGTAAAGTGTCCTATAGGTGTACCAGTAAGTCCGATAGAAATGTCAGTCCAAAGCACGTCTGTCTCGATGGGGAAGATCAGCCACTGAAATTCTGTTTTTCTGTAGAGAGTGAGCTTTGGAGTCTGTGAATCTGTTTCTTCAGGCCATGCCAGGTCACATCATTGGTTTCGGGGGGTGCATTGTAGTCATGCCATCTTGTGGGTGATGTCAGAGAACAGGGTTCCAAATGGATTTCCAGGTATTCCATATGAGCAGATACTTTTTCATGTGAAGACTTGACAGCTGTAATTCACTTACTTGTGAAGCAAAACTTGTAGCATATTAGAAGTTTACTATAAGTGATAACCCCATTATAATTGGAAGTCCTTCCTAGTGTGATTTTAAGTTTGTTTGAACAGTTTAAACTCAACAAAATGTGGAAAGGTGAACAAAAAAGAAACATGGTTAGAAGCCTCAGGCATGAGAACCATTAACATAACCACTGCGCTATCCAACCTGCCCATACTCATACAATTTTCAAGATTAAACATTTCCAAGATGTTAAAAAAAAATCAAAAGAGAAAAAAAAATTGGATTGTTTCTGGATGTCTCTAGAAATCATGGCTGCATCCAAAATTTTTTTCTTTTTTTTTTTTAATTCAATTAAATTTCAGAATACTCACAGTAAAATGGGTCATAAAAAAATTGAGTCATTCAAATCACTGTCTTATGAAATGCAACTTGAACCAGATTATTTAGACCTCACTGTGTCACATCATGAGTCCCCTGGAGGGTGTCATAGTCTAAAAAGCTCCTCAAAATTCCATTTAGGGTGCTTCTGTCATTTATCACCAACTTCTTAGCTGCCAGGTTATTTTTCCTCATACTGATGGGATCCTTATTTTACTACAAGATCCTGTCCAGGTCTTGGGACAAAGGCTGCACTTAAAATGTGTAAAACAGGATGTGACTAGGAGAGGGGGCAGAGTGGAAAAAAAGCGTGAACCAGTGAGGATTAAATCAGTTCAAGCAAAACAATTATTATGTGAATAGACCATAGCATCAAGCAATGCAACAGAAGGAGTCTTAGAAGCAGAATTTAGAAGCATACCAACAGAGCTTCATTTCAATTCTATCACTTTAATGAAGAAAAAATATTACAATTGTTTGAAATATGCAAAACAACAGAACAGGAGTCTTGTAAAGGTATTAGTTAATGCCATTCCTGCTGCTTCAATTCAAATACACATGTTCATTAAGTCATTGCATACTTGGTATGATTGTAGATACCTAATGATTGTTCTGGTCTTCCACTGAGACTTTTCTACACATTATAAAGTTGTTTATGTTTATTTTGTAGTACATACACAGTTCTGCTGTTCCCAGGCTGACCTTTTCACTATTTCTATTTTAAATAAAGCTATATAGAGAAAGAGACCCTACAACAGAGGGCCTTCCCTTGGACTCATATGGTTCCTATGCAGAATCATGGCTCCAAACCAGGCCCTTTACACAGGAAAGCACATGGTTTGTGTGGTGAGCTATCTACCGGTCCTTCTTGTCTGCAGTCGAAACAGCAAGCAAGGTCAAGAGGATGAAGGTAAACTTTCAGATACTACTCACCAGTGTGAACCAGGCTAAACACAGTGACAATAGCCAATGCTGAAATTCAAAGTCGTGGACCTAGGAAACTGTGCATAGTGAGGCAAGCATATTTTTATATTGTTTGGGCTTATTGACACTGATCTGTTTCATCAATATTGCTACCTTGCTCAGTGTTTTGGTCAGTTTAACATCTGCTATAGACCTTGATCTTAAATGTCAAGACTTTAGCTCCTGGTGTGATTAGTATCACTTAGACACATAGTAGCCAAAACAACTAATTTAAAAAGTATCTGTGCTTTGTAGTTTCAATGCATTCCATTAGCATTACCCTGGGATGCATTGGATCGACCTTCTCGTGGTGCATCCCGTGAGTACCCATTCATTGGGGAAACTGAAGATCCTTCCTAGCCGACTGAATCCACATGGATCCCAGTCACTTTCAAAGCCAGCAACACGCAGCTCCTGACAGCTTTCAACCTGACCTGTTGACTGGCTATGGAAGAAGGGCAAACACTAGAAGAAGAAGCATCACCCTTGGAAAAGAGAACTTTAGTGATTATGCTACAGCAGGTTGTAGGAGACGGCCCCAAAATGGAGGAAGTCACATGACCAAGCCAAGACTGAGGGCACTGTGAGGCAGCATACAGAATTAGTTAAAATGGAGAGCCCCTGGAAGATGTGGTCACCTGAGAGCGTGGCATACCTGGAGCACTAGAATTGCCCTGTCAAAGTCACCTGAGGCAAACCAAAGAGTCCCATGATCCAGCAGGTGCATACTTGAGTTGATTACTTACCACCAAGAGAAACTGGGGAGGAACTGGGGAAAGGAGAATCGATAAAGCGCCCCAGGTCTCTAGACTTGTATGAAGAGTCACTCATCCAACATGCTGGCTCTCTGGGTGGCACGGCACCACTGGCTACGATCTTAGCTCTGCCTCCCTCCTCCAGCGTCTGCCGTAGAGCCACTGCTCACTTCCCTTGCACGGTCTGTAGATGTGCCAATGTGGTGGTCTACTCCCCTGACACACTGCACAGTGATTCCTTTTCACATTTAGAATAGAACTTGAAACTTATAAAGTAGAAGAACTTAGTAAATATATTTTCCAGAACATACTGAGCTAAAATTAAGTGGGAATTCAGATATAATTTTTACTGCTGTCATGGCTCTTTTCAGCTGCATATACAACATGTTTTTTGTCTATTTTGGTAGCTCTTTCAATTCCAAAAATATTCAAATGTTATATGTTGATAGTGGAGTCTCCGTTATAAATGAAAATAATAAAGAAAAGTGGTCATTCAAGGTAATATTCTTTAGCCCAGAGTATTTTTGTCAAGAATAGAGGGAGTTTTTCCTATAACCATAGAAATAGAACTCACACAATTATGCTAATCATCGCTTCAAATCAAACATAATGTAATTCAAACCTCTCCCAATCTTTCAGATCAGTCTAGACAGATGAAGGATATTGGATTTATTGAACAGTTAAGATTAAAAACAGTAACACTGTTTCTAACAATACATATAAATGTAATTTATACTTGTTAGGTTACCACAGTGCAGAGATTGAAATCCACTTGGAACAGCATTTTTCAAATATCAGACAATATAAATAACATATGAAATTCTGTAATGGTATATAGTAGCGTGTTATTATTTGCATCTTTTCACCATACTCTAAAATATGCCTAATCGTAACTGCAGAGCATGGGAGAGTAATAGTTCTTAGCTGTCTCATAGAAACATATTTGCGCGATACATGCAGCCCAGCTGTGAGAGCATGCACAGCTCAGAAGGGACTTGGTAGCAGATGAAGGGAACTGCATGTCCCAGGTTCATTCCCAATGGCGTGGTTCTCTGGCCTCCCTTATTCTCAACTTCCTTCTCATGAGATAAACAAAAGGTTTCTTTTTTCTTTCTTTATTTTTTTACATTTTCTATTTCTTTATTTTTAATATTTATTTATTTGTCCATTTTAGTTGCCCTTGTTATTTTATTCTGTTATTGGTGCCATTGTTGTTGGATAGGACAGAGAGAAATAGAGAGAGGAGGGGAAGACAGAGAGGGGGAGAGAAAGACAGACACCTGCAGACCTGCTTCACCACCGGTGAAGAGACTCCCCTGCAGGTGGGGAGCCAGAGGCTCGAACCAGAATCCTTGAGCAGGTCCTTGTGCTTTGCGCCACCTGCACTTAACCCACTGTGCTAAAGCCCGACTCCCAAAATGTTTCTTTTGCTAAGTCTGGCAGCCACTTCACTTTTCATTTAAATAACCCTAGAGGTGGAGACAGATTCTCCAGCATTTACAAGTCAGTATTAAGAAACAGCTCAGTAAAGCTCTATCAAGGCTTTCATAAATAAAATTAAAGGTCTTTCAAAACTTGAAAGAAACATTAATTGTAATTGAGATTTATCCGTCTATGAGAGAAAAAGAGAAAGAACTATTGACTAGAACATCACTGGCGCAGGGGACACAGAAAACTGAATGCAGATGCTCACACTGCTTCCCGGTTGTATTCTCCATTGTGCCGCCTTCCCCGTCTCAAAAAGGTGCTGCACACCTGTGCCAAATGTTTTGACCTCGGAGCACTAGTATCCATAAAACTTAACTGAAATACATTTCTGAGGGTTTTTAAAGAGAATATCTAGAAATCAGTCTTAATGAGTAAATTGCAGATGCTGCCATGACACCACCCTGACTTCCCTGGGCAGACGCCCTCCCCCATGTGTCCTGGAGCCCCACGTCCCCAGAGCCCTGCCCCACTAGGGAAAGACAGAGACAGGCTGGGGGTGTGGGTCCACCTGCCAACACCCATGTCCAGTGAAGAAGCAATGACAGAAGCCAGAACTTCTTTCTACACTTCAGAAAAATGTTTGTCCATACTTCAATGTGAGGGAGGCTGAACACCATTTCCATTTCCGGTAGGACTCAGAACTTTGTGACCAGCAAGCCTCTTTTTTTTTTTTTTTTTTTTTTGGTCCCATTGCTGAGAAGGAAAATACTTTAAAGAACACCTGAAAATGTTAGGGCCTGTTTTCCTTACCGAGGAGGAAGAGGAAAAATGAGGCACACCTGGAATTTATAATAGGTACAACTGTGGATCAGAAGGGACGTGAAGGTGGGCCTTAGAAGTAAATAAAAGTGGGTGTCAGTTTCCAACGAGATCGGCCATATTTGCCCAAATAACCACATACTTCTCTGCTGTCTACTTTTTAATGTTCCTGGTTAAAAGTCTGAAAAAAAAATCCCAGTCAAATTAAGGGAGGAAAAAAGCCTTTTAACAAAAGGATGAAGAACATTTGTTTGAGTGAAATAATTAAGTTTAAATAGAAAACTCATGGGACATTTGCTCAGTGGAGTACAACTCAGCAGTTAAAATGACTATATTGTTCTTTTCTGGATAAAATTAAGGACATTGGACATGATTATGCTTAGGGATGTAAATGAGTAAGGAAGAGCAACTGAAGGAAGATTTCCCTCCTGCGTGGAATATACAGCATTGGAATACAAGAACTTTAAATATATATATATTATTACATAAATGAAGTCAACCCATATCTGTGACCTTGGGAGAACTGTGGTAGTCACTGCTGGAGGAAGCTGGAACACAGAGATTTGGTATTGGGAGTGGTATACACGTATACCCCTATTATCTTGTAAATGTACAAATCACTAAGAAAATATAATAGGAAAGAAAATAGGACAAAAATAAAAGCAGATGGAATGGTGCTCAACTATTTAATTAAGCAATTTAGTCAGGGGGAGGGGCAGCTAATGAGTTCAGATTCCAGGCCCTGGTCCCCAATTTAGTGGCAAGCATTACGAGAGGTGAGACAGGGCTGCAGGTGTCTCTCTTCTTATCTCCTCTTTCCCTCTCAATTTATCTGTCTTTATCCAAAATAAATAGAAGTAGAATTGATTTAAACAGCCAGTTAGTTGTTTTAACACCAAAGATCTCACTCACCTTCTGAGACCTTATAAAAATGTGGAATCATGATCAGCTGAGAGTATTTTGCAAAGTAAATGTGACTTATGAAAGTAACAGATTTTTGTGGTTTTAGGATTTTGACATTTAAGCATTTTTCTTGATGAATGAAAAATAATGGACATATCTCCATAACCTGTTAAGTATTTTGTTTACAAAATGTTTGCCAGAAAACCCTTTGAGTTCCCCGACCCGCTTAGGGATGTAGCACAATCTGTGATTTCTCTCATTAAATACCTAAGTCTGATTCCTCAATTCTTGACCCTTAGCTGGGCTTGCTGATGATGGTTAGTGTGCCCACCTTCTAAACCTGATTAGCAAGAGTCTGTGGGTCCTTTGGATATATGTAAGAATGTGTCATTATTATTGTTAACAGTGTGCACTGTTATTTTGGATAGAAACAGAGAGGCCGAGACCATAAAAAAAAAAGACCACTGTATCTCAAAGCTTCCTTGAGAGCTTGCCGGCCCAGCTCAAGCCCGGCTCACACAAATGGCAAAGTGGCACGTTACTCAAGGAAGCTATTCCATCGGCCCACCTTCCTATGTGGGAAACACTGAGCCAGCCTGCAGCTGCAGGGAGCATGTGAAGGGGACCAAGTCATGGGTGTTAGCTTTGGGGTCTCCACTGAGAGGAGACTACTCAATCACACCGAGGGAAACACTCACCAAGATTATCAAAAACTCACAGCCAGGCCAACTGGCTTGGATTGCAAATCCAAGCAATCATGGAGGCAAGATCCCCATGCTATTTTTACATCGTAAAGAGTTCACACGATAGTTCTTAACTGCTGGACAACACCAAGTCTCTGAAGACTGGATGGTGGTGGTGGAGGAGACAGCATAATTATTATTCAAGAAGGCTTTGATGCCTGAAACTTCAAAGTCCCAGACTCAGTGTTCATGAGATAGAGGTGAGCAGGACTCTGGCCACAGATAAATCCATAAATAAATATTTATAAATATTCAGCTCAAGAGAAAACATCACTATAAAATCAAGACCTATTCTGTCCTTCATGAGAAGATTTATAGAAAGAAAAGAAATTCTGGTTGGGAATAACTTGAGTGTGTTTGTAAATTACTGAGACATTAATGAAGCTTATTGAAAATAATGCATATTTTAAAGTCTTGGGCCATTTGGAAACATCTATTAGTACTTTGATCCTTGCTGTAAAACCTAATAATCACGAAGTTCTCAGTAAGAATGTATTGGGAGTTGGGTGGTAATGCAGTGGGTTAAGCACACATGGCAAGAAGCTCAAGGACCGGCATAAGGATACCGGTTCCAGCCCCCGGCTCCCCACCTACAGGGGTGTCGCTTCACAGGTGGTGAAGCAGGTCTGCAGGTGTCTGTCTTTCTCTCCCCCTCTCTTTCTTCCCCTCCTCTCTCCATCTCCCTCTGTCCTATCTAACAATGATGACATCAATAACAACAACAATAACTAAACAATAAAAAGACAAGGGCAACAAAAAGGAAAATAAATAAATATATTTTTTAAAAAAGAATGTATTGGTATGTTTCAGAAAGAGAATACAGAGAGAATGGGGCAGGGTGGTTGTGCACCTGTCTGCATACATGTGCACAAGGATCAGAGTTCAAACCCCTGGATCTGCCTGCAGAGGTAAAGCTTCAGGTATGGTGAAGCAGGGCTACAGGTGACTCTCTGTCTCTCTTCTTCTCCATCTTCCCCTTCTCTCTTGATATCCAATAAATAAAGATAATATATAAAAGAAAGGTGTACAGAAAGTTTAAGCAATTCAATGGTGTGCAGAATAATACATCTTAGGGGAAATATAGATAGCAAATCTATCTTCAAAACTGGCCATCTGTGTACTGCAAGTACTCACAACATAATTTTGATATTATTTTAACACCATTTTGGCAGGGTTACTTTATGCAAAATTTCAAGAATTATGGTTTCTTATCACTCAACATGTTGATAGGAAAAAAACAGACAAATGGAAAAAGTCAACCGAGAGCAGTTGTAACTGCCAAAGTTAATTAACCTCTATCTTCGGCTCTCCGGAGTTAATGGTTCAATTCCAGTCAAGTTCACTGGCTAAGAGCTGTAGATTAAAATGACTGCTGACACCTCAGAAAATTGCTCGGTAATAATTGGGTCAAGCAAAAATATATCTGGTCATAGAGTTCCTCACAGTTAAGATGCACACACACACACACACACACACACACACACACACACACAGATAGATAGAGAGAGAGAAAGAGAGGCAGACAGACAGGCAGACATGTGGACAGTTTTAAAGAGGCACTGTCATGTTCAAAGATAAAATACATCAACCAAAGACTCCTTGATGACTTGAAGAAAAACATTCAAAGATTCCTATGCCTCACATAAGGGTCAAGTCAACTTTAAGAACTTTCATGTAGGGGCTAGGAGGTATCTAGTATGTTGGCATACCTAATGTGCATGTTACAGTACACTAGGACTTGGGTTCAAGGTCCAGACCCTCATCTGAAGGGGAAAGCTTCAGGAGCTAGGAAGTTGAATTGATGATGTCTCTCTCTCTCCCTCCATCTCTCTCTCCCCTCTCAGTTTCTGTCTACCTCTATCGAAAGTAAATTAATAAATAATTTAAAAAGTTCTGTGTAGATGACAATAATAGGAAATAACTTTGCACCCCCATTTCCACAACATTGTACGCAGCGTTACCTCTTATAGAATACAAACACAGCTAATGAAAATTAACGCCAAGGCCCAATGGACTAGTATGGGTGGGAAGCCAAGAGAAAAGCCTGTCTCTGAATAAGATGCTTCCTCTTCCAATCAGGTCTCCTAGAAGAGTCAACATATCTTACTTTAAAATCAAACACTTTCAATCCTGAGTGAGCTGACTTTGTAGAAATAGTTTTTACTGTGGTGCCCCAACACGAACACCAGGGATCTTGACAGGGTCATCTCCTCTGGACCTGCATTCAGACTTCAGGGAAGCTGGGCAGGAGGACGAGAATGGGTTGATGCATTATCCCCCCATTATTGCTACAAATAATTATACTATCACAGTTGATTAATAGTGCTTTGTCAGTGCCTGGTGGGAATGGAGAATCAGAAACACCCCTTCTCCCTTACACAGGGGCATATTTGAAAGTTACATTATGAAAGTGGGGAAGGTGGGTCAACATAGACGGACAAAACAAGTCATGTTATGACCTGCCCCTCAAAGAAAGAATGCAGAGATTGAGGCCTCCCAGGTACAAGTTGACGTATTGAAACAAAGAAAGATTAATAGTTAAACTGTACCAGACCTAGATGAGCAGTGGTCCACGACTACGCAAAGATCTGTATGCCCCCATAGAAGATTAATGATAGAAATAGCCCTCAGCAAAAGTCAAAAACAATTCTGAGTATGACCTCCCCTGAGAACAGGGTGATACTAAGTATTGTACCATTCTTTACAGTAATAGGGGAGTAACATGTATCCTGCCAAAGCCACAAGACTATGATGCTTATTGCTACTTCCTTATGAGCTGGTTGTTTAGGCAACCTAAATGTAACCTGAAAAAAGTATAAAAGCTAATGCAGTTTCACTATTAAAATGAGCCCAGATTCGCCCTCCAATAGAGTGTGGTGTCTATCTGTTCTCCCTCGCGCTGACTCCTGACCCACCGGGGAGGTTGCCTTCGAGACCCCTGACTCTCCTGCTGCTCATCTACTGTGGTGGTCCGTGGCATTTTACATAATGCATTTCCAGTGGAGGGGAAAGAGAATAGGGTTTTCTATTGCTAAGATCATGACAAAGGTGAAAACTTATTATTTAAATTAAAATATGAGAAGCTACAGGTGATAAATGTGTGTATATCTGGTTAGTAGGTCTTTATAGAAGACCAAGCATTCATGCATTACCAAAACTAATAATCAATCTTGCAGGAAAGATCTCCAAGGCTTTAGCTTGCACATACAGAAATTGAGATTTATATCTTACTGTTGGTTAAAAATAATTTTTCTCAGAATCTCAACCACATATATTTTCCCAGCTAATGTACAGAATCACTTTGCAATTTTTCTCTTACAATTTATATTTCAGCAGATTGAACAATTGGTGTGATAACTGCACTGCAGCCCTCTGTGGGGATGAGACCCAGTTAGATCGCTGAGCAGTGTTCCAACCAAGTACTTCACCCAAGACACCTTGCTAGAGAAATTATAACCACAGATCAATGAGAAACAAAGAAAGCTATTAGTGTTTCATCCAAAACAAGAATATTAATCTAAGGAATGTCAGAGAGCCATTTTAAGAGATAAAACCACTTGCCTTGCATGTTTGAAAATATAGCATTCTGTTGGGTGGATGATATGTTCAGCTCGATATAAGCATGTGTTCACGTAAGGCTTCCTATTTCTTCGCAGCTTCTTGCTGTGAGAATAAGATTTATGGTAATGAACCATGTAGAGGACAAGGTAGATTTTTAAAGAGCAAATACGACAACAAAAATGTGGGGGTACTGAGAAAGACAAGGTGTATTTCGCACAGATAAACAGAGACAGGTCACGAGTTCTCCGACAACCTAGCAGTCACTCAAAATCATATAAAACATGTTCTCTGCCAAACCTTTTAAAGATTTATTTTTGAAATAGGAAATTTGAAAATTATACTATGGCCCAATTTCAAACAGCATAACTACTAGTAGGACAGTCTGAAACTGTGCATCTCATAAAGTAATGCAAAATGCTGGGTACACCACAATGATGATAGAAATCTAATTAGTCTTGTGATTTGGCTTTTGGTTAACAAGCTATGAATTAGATAAAGAAACAAATAACTCAATGAGGAAATAATCACAGCTCAAAGATGGGCTACTTTATAAAACCATATGCCTTGACTCTTGTCTCAAAAGACAAATGAACAAAATCAGTGTGTAAATTATATTTGAGAAATGCAAACACAATCAAATCCAAATCAACACATTCAACTTACTGAATTCATGTTTGACATTTTGAAGGCATAGATGAGAGAGCATTTCAGTGGCTGAACACAGAGCCTGCAGGCTTGATGTTTCAAGTTCAAATGCTAACAACCCACATGTCAGAAGAATGTGGGGTTTTGGTGTCTCTTCTCCTATTGTTCTTCCTTCTCTCACAACAAATGTCACTTAAAAAATGTGAGAGCCAGGAGCCAGGTGGTAGCACCCCAGGTTAAGGGTACATGGCGAGAAGCACAAGGACCAGAGTAAGGATCTTGGTCTGAGCCCCCAAATCCCCACCTGCAGGGGAGTCACTTCACAGGCCACAGGTGGTGAAGCAGGTCAGCAGATGTCTATGTTTCACTCCTCCTCTCTGTCTTCCCCTCCTCTCTCCATTTCTCTCTGTCCTATCCAACAACAACAACATCAGTAACAACAATAACAATAACCACAACAATGATAAAACTATAAAGGCAACAAAAAGGGAAAAAATAACCTCTAGAAGCAGTAGATTCATGTTGCAAGCACCAAATCCCAACAATAACCCTGGAGGCAAATATATATATGAGCCTAAGTGACCTATTTTGCACATATACTGAAATTATAATGACCCAGAGGAGATTAGCCTGACAGCTGCTCAAGGATGACATGCACATTCATACAATGTTCTATATTTGGGGGCCAGGTGTTGGCACCCTTGGTTAAGTGCAAGCACTGCTATGCACACCGACCCAGTTTCCAGCCTCCAGTCCCTACCTGCAGGGGGGAAAGCTTCACAAGTGTTGAAATGGGGCTGTAGTACCTCTTTGCCTCTCCCTTTCTACCTTCCTCACTCAATTTCTCTCTGTTCTATCAGATAAGATGAATAAAAGAAGTTAAAAAATTGAGCTCCTGCGATGGTATTCATGTGAACACACCTTGCTGCCTCTGCCAGCAGTTCTTGTTGAGCACACACCAGGCCCCAAGGATGGTTCTAGAGCTAGAACTGAGCATTTCTCTATCTTAGAGATTTCTCTATCTTAGGGCATTTCTCAATCTTAGAGCATTCCCCCACTTTCCGTTACTCCTGATCAACTCACAAACTAAACCAACCCTAGTAACGGTATCTCTCCAAGGTCCCTGAAAAATGACTTCCTCTATCACAATATGGAGGTCACTGGGGCAATGAAAAATATCCCTTTTCTGTACTGAAGAATGTACGTTTAAGAAAGCAGGAAACTCACCATTCCTATAGTGATGTATTAAACCCCTGTCTCATTCCTCAGTCTCTTTGAGAGAAAGTATACCACCATGGCATCCTAATGTCAAATAGTAGTTACCTTGAGACCTGTCCTGGGTGGACTATGCCTGTCCTACCAGACAATGGTTAACAGGGCTTTCACCTCTAGTTAATTTCTAGATAGCAAACATGACCGATAGACTTGAATGCCTACTGAGCAGGCCTGATTTCCCTTTCATTTTTGGAACAAAAGTCTAGCTCTTCACTGGACCCGCACAGACCTTTTGAAATGGTTCATTTCCTCCCTAACCATACTGCTCCAGTTATGATTGATCAAAGCCTATCACTGTACTGTTGCCTTTACCTATAACTGATTGATTCAAGGTTCTAAGGAACAATACTAACCAGTAATTCCAAAATAAATACCTTCTTAGAGATTAATTTTAATGGTTTTCTTGTGAATGAAGGCATTTGCCATGGAGTTAATAATCCTGGTTTGTTGCCTTTGATCTCACTATGATATTTGAAACCAGGATAATCTGTAATTGCAAAAAGAATCAACCCATAAGAACAAATCTGTGTTCAAAAGAGAGCAGAACAGAAAGATGACATCACTGAATGACTGGATTAAGCAAACCTAACTTTCCACTTTCAGACTCATAAAATGAGAACGAATAGTTTTTCCTTATTTATAACACTTGAATCAAGGTGTACACTGTAAAGCAGTCTTCATATTTCTCATAACACTAGGAAGGGAGCTATCCGACTACCCAGCAATTCCTCTCCTAAGGGTTTACCCAAAGAACAAAACCCATCAGAAGAGGTCTGCATACCTAAGTTCATAGAAGCACACTTCTGTAATACTCAGAAGCAATCTAGATATACAATTACAGATTAGTGGCAAAAACAACAACAAAGACATATATATTCAGGATAAAATAGAACCCAGCTGTTAATAATGATGAAGTCATATTCTTTGTGTCATCTTGGATAGAATTTGAAGGGATCATGTGAAGTGAGATAAGCCAAATGGAGAAGAACAAATACCAAATGATCTCACTTATGAGTGGGATTGAACATGGATGGACATGGGGTACTGCACCACAGCAAAGGACTCTGGGAGGGAGGGAGAGCACAGAGTGAGACATGGATGGACATGGGGCACTGCACCACAGCAAAGGACTCTGGGAGGGAGGGAGAGCACAGGGTGAGACATGGATGGACATGGGGCACTGCACCACAGCAAAGGACTCTGGGAGGGAGGGAGAGCACAGGGTGACACATGGATGGACATGGGGCACTGCACCACAGCAAAGGACTCTGGGAGGGAGGAGAGCACAGAGTGAGACATAGATGGACATGGGGCACTGCACCACAGCAAAGGACTCTGGGAGGGAGGAGAGCACAGAGTGAGACATGGATGGACATGGGGCACTGCACCACAGCAAAGGACTCTGGGAGGGAGGAGAGCACAGGGTGAGACATGGATGGACATGGGGCACTGCACCACAGCAAAGGACTCTGGGAGGGAGGAGAGCACAGGGTGAGACATGGATGGACATGGGGCACTGCATCACAGCAAAGGACTCTGGGAGGGAGGAGAGCACAGGGTGAGACATGGATGGACATGGGGTACTGCGCCACAGCAAAGGACTCTGGGAGGGAGGAGAGCACACGGTGACACATGGATGGACATGGGGCACTGCACCACAGCAAAGGACTCTGGGAGGGAGAGCACAGGGTGACACATGGATGGACATGGGGCACTGCACCACAGAAAAGGACTCTGGGAGGGAGGGAGAGCACAGAGTGAGACATGGATGGACATGGGGCACTGCACCACAGCAAAGGACTCTGGGAGGGAGGGAGAGCACAGAGTGAGACATGGATGGACATGGGGCACTGCACCACAGCAAAGGACTCTGAGAGGGAGGGAGAGCACAGAGTGAGACATGGATGGACATGGGGCACTGCACCACAGCAAAGGACTCTGGGAGGGAGGAGAGCACAGAGTGAGATATGGATGGACATGGGGTACTGCACCACAGCAAAGGACTCTGGGAGGGAGGGAGAGCACAGGGTGAGACATGGATGGACATGGGGTACTGCACCACAGCAATGGACTCTGGGAGGGAGGAGAGCACAGAGTGAGATATGGATGGACATGGGGCACTGCACCACAGCAAAGGACTCTGGGAGGGAGGAGAGCACAGAGTGACACATGGATGGACATGGGGCACTGCACCACAGCAAAGGACTCTGGTGAGGGAAGAAACATGGACTGGACATGGTGTACTGCACCAAAACAAAAAAAACAAATCTCTGGGGTGAGCGGGAGAGGGAGCGGAGAAAAAGAACATGGGCGCCCTAGCCCACAAATCGAGCCGCACCTTGTGCTGGTGTGTACACTGTAAACCATTTACCCCTCAGTAACGACTCAATAAACAAATAAGCATGCAGATTGTCCAGAAGAAGGAAATTTTGATAAACCTTTTTTTAGCTCAAAAGGTTGTCTTAGGAGTTGGACATAACAGTGACATCTGCTGTCAGATATTTAAAGAAAGGAAAACAGTTGAGATAAAGAACAAGACCCACACATGTCAGTCAATCAGAAAGTTTTCATGGAGAAACTGCTGAACCTCACACCACAGTGGCGTACTGTGGCATATCTGCAAAGATGAGTATGCATGTAAAAATATTTAAGGTGGGGGTAGATAGCATAACGGCTATGCAAAGAGAATGTCATGCCTGAGTCTCCACAGTCCTAGGTTCAATCCCCAGCACCACCATCATCCAGAGCTGAGCAGCGCTCTGGCAGGGGAAAAATATATATGTCATTGAACATATTAAGCATCTTTGCTTCATTGAGTGAAGGCTTTGGCTGCAGTCCAAGAGGCCTTGTCCTTGACTCCACAGCCATGCTGTTCAGTACCACAACTTGATGAAGTTTCTTTCCTCTTTACTCTGAAGTTAGTGTTTGCTTTTCTATGCTGAGATGTTCTGTATTGGAACTAAAGTTCATGGACTCAGTCTACAGGGCATAGAGAGAGATGAGAGTTCACATTTGGAGAAGATAATCAGTTGCTTAATGTCTTTTAAATAGGGCAGGAAGGCTGGTGAAATCATTCTCTTGGATACAGCCCTGTACTTGGCTCAGACTCAAAGGTGCCCCTCATCCGTTCAAAGTAAGTTTTGGTGTTGTGGTCTCTTCAGCTTTCTGTCTGTGTGTCTCTATCCGAAAAATAAAAATAGATGAAGACTGTATGAAAAGAAGTAGAGAAATCCTGCAAGCAGAGTCCCAGTGATAACACACTGATGGTAATACATACATAAACAAATAAATAAACTGAAAACCAAATGTGATAAAGTGTTGTTTGATGGAGCGGGGAATGGTGCGCTCCTTGGAGAGCATGCTTATTGCCTTGCAAGCAAAAGGGGGGGTATTGTTAGGGTGTGAAGCTTGTGTAACTTTGATGGTGGGTGGGTGTGGAAATGTACTCCTGGTATCATTTTTAATTTATGTTCTTTTTTAAAATATTTATTTTTTCCCTTTTGTTGCCTTTGTTGTTTTATTATTGTAATTATTATTGTTGTTATTGTTGGATAGGATAGAGAGAAATGGAGAAAAGAGGGGAAGACAGAGAGGGGGAGAGAAAGACAGACACCTGCAGACCTGCTTCACCACCTGTGAAGCGACTCCTCTGTAGGTGGGGAGCTGGGGGCTCAAACCGGGATCCTCACACTGGTCCTTGTGCTTTGCTGCCACCTGTGCTTAACCCGCTGCGTTAGCCTGACTCCCAATTTATATTCTTTTTTATATGTTATTTATTTGAGAGAGAGAGAGACAGGGGGGGAGGAGAGGGAGGGGGAGAGGGAGGAGAGGGAGGGGGAGACCAGAGTGCTTCCTAGTTGTACATCGTGGTGGTGCTGCAGGTGAGCAATGAAGTCTCAGGTATCAGCCTCCTTTTGTCATGACCTTAGGCTGTCTCCCCTGCAATCTTGTAATATGGTAAAAGTATTATTCATTGTGGTCCAGAAGGTGGAGCAGTCGATGAAACAGTGGTTTCTCAACCAAGAGGTCCCATGTTCAATCCCAGAAGCACATGTAACATAGTGATGCCTGGTTCTTTCTCTTTCTCCGCCTGTATTTCTCATAAATAAATAAATATTTAAAAAATGTTATTCATCGTATACTGTTATTCAGTAGTAAAATCATTCTCTTGGGTACAGCCCTGTGCTTGGCTCAGGCTCAAAGTTGCCTCTCACCCTGGGTGTGGAGTTCATGAAACTTTTTACTAATTTAATAGGTGTAATAATAATACTGTTGCAGTGCATACTAATAAGAAAGAAAAAAGAAGATGAGCAAAATATCATGAGTTTATATGTCAGAGTTAAATGCTCCTCAGTATGGGGCTAGGAAATTTCTCAGAATGAGGGGAGAGGTGGTGGCACACCTGGTTGAGTGCACATGTTACAGTGCACAAGGACCCAGGTTCCAGCTTGCAGGGAGAAGGGGGAGCGTCACAAGTGGTGAAGCAGGGCTGCAGCTGTCTTGCTTCCTTGGTATCTTCCCATCCTTCTGAATTTTTCTCTGCCTCTATCTAATAACTAAATTAATTAACAATTTTTTAAAAAACAGGAATTTCTCACAATGACTTGCATGCAGAAGATGTCCAGTTTGATTCCTGGCACTGCGCACATCATAACTGAGCAATGTGCTGGTCTCTGCTTGATAAATTAAAACAAATAAACCAGAAAATAAAAAATAGTATGCCTAGCACCAAGTGCAACTTGAAGAAAGACGGATTAAACCAGAAGATGTCATCTACCTGTGTTGTGTTTAAGAGAGAAAGTGCCATGTATTGTTTTGAGCTGGAAGGAGAAATAGTATTTAAAAACACAGTGCCGAGCAGTCCGGGGGGTGGGGAGGCTGTGGCCCTGTGCGGCTCACCAGTAGGTGGGTGGGCTGAGCAGACGGTGTTCAATGAAGAGACAGGACTAAAGGACAGTCTGAAACCTGAACTCACCTGTACTCCAGTTGTTAAAATAAGGGGGATTGCTATTATTGCAAGCCTTGTGGTTCTGTCAGAGTCCTTCCAAATACTCTCGAGGAAGCCTAGAGACTGATATCATTGCAACATGTCCCCAGAGGGACTGGGCTTTCAATATCCTTGCAGAGTGAGCTCGCCAGAAACCGACAGATTGGCTTAGCCTACTACTTCTCTGCACTCTATAGAAACTGTGTGGCAATTCAGGGTCACTATGCCAAACCTGACTTTGTCAAGGAAAGGTGAACTCATACAGCCCACTCTTCTCCTACTTGCATTCTATCTTGTCTGCAAACTGCAGAACGTCAGGCTTGTTATAAGGAGAAGATTCACTACCATCCACAAAAGCAGGTGACACATTTGGTTTGAAGGGAAACATGCCCTCCCATGTCTATTGCTGCATGAGTGACAATGGACAAAATCTAAACACAAAAAAGGTGTCCCTCAGCAGAGGACTGGATAAAAATGTTATGGGGCATATATTCAGTGGAGTGTTACACAGCAGTAAAGAGATGGATTGTGTCCTTTGGGACAAAGTGGCTGGAACTGCACAAAATGATGCTCAATGAAGCAAGCAAGTAGTTGAAGGCCAGCTAGAGGATGGTTTAACTTCTATGTGGAATTTAAAGAATCAAATGCAGGAATACAGAAACAAATATACAACAAGAAAGTCAACCCATATCCAAGACTGAGAGAACACTCTGGTGGTTATCCTGTGTGTGGGGGTGGGGTAGGGGGCACAGGCCTTTGGTGGTGGGAATGGTGTGAGACTGCACTGTTATAATGTGATCTTATAAATAGCTATTAATTCAAGATGTCGAGGGAAGAATAGATAGAAAACTTCAAGTTCTCTACTGCCTAGAATTTGGTCATGAGCATACACATTTTATTTAACCTAAGTGTCTAATGTTTCAGTCTTCTGAGACTCGGAGAACCACTGTAGTTTCCAGTGGAGGGAATGGGGGCACAGAACTCTTGTAATGGGAACCATGTGAAATGATACCCCTATTGTTTTGCAATTTTGTAAGTCAGTATTAAATAATTAATAATAGGAGATATATAAAGAGAAAGACTATTTTACTGATTTTAATAAATTCTGAAAATAATATCAGTCTGTCAAAAAACAAAAAGGAAGGAATGGTAAGTCCGAGAATTGACCCTCTGTGGCATTCATCCCATCTCCTTATTTTTGTCATATTTGTGGCCTCCTTTCTGGGGACTAATTTCAAATAAAACGAGACAATCTGGGGGCTGGGCGGCAGCACTGTGGGTTAAGTGCACACGGTGAAAAGCTCAAGGGCCTGAGTAAGGATCCCAGTTTGAGCTCCCAGCTCCCCATTTGCAGAGGGGGGAATCACTTCACAGGTAGTGAAGCAGGTCTGCAGGTGTCTGTCTTTCCCCTCTCTGTCTTCTCCTCCTCTCTCCATTTCTCTCTGTCCTATCCAACAACAATGACAGCAATAACAACAACAATAATAACAACAATAAACAACAAGGGACACAAAATGGGAAAAGTGGCCTCCAGGAGCAGTGGATTTGTAGTGCAGGCACCGAGCCCCAGCAATAACCCTGGAGGGAAAAGAAAAACAAGGTACTGTCTGGGGGATCAGTGCTCAGACAGATGAGCTGTTTGGCCAGTCCACTTTGGATTCAGAATGCAATGACTGTCTTTTCTGTGGTCATCTACTTTGGACTGACACCTCCATCGAACTTAACTGGTACACGCTGCTGTGTTTCTCAAAGACTAACTTCAGCCAATTGCCTTGAGACTCTATAGACCATGTCCCCTTGCCTGCAGGCTCTGTCCCCAGAGACAGAAAACTCCCCCTTCTTATTAGGTTATGCCCACAGAGGCAAGAGATGCCCCCAGAGGCATGAAGTGTTCCCAGAGGCAAGAAATGCCCTTTTGCCTGCTAGGCCTTGCCCTTTGAGGCAAGAAACGTTCCCCTTGGCATCACACTGGTTATTGCTGCTCGCCTATTTTGTTTTCCATGTCTTATGCCAGTTCTTTTGAAAACGCCTGTATGATATAGATTTCTGTTCACCCTACAATCCTGATACTATGGCCATTAGTTAAAAAGAAAGGGGGAATTGTTGGTATGCTTCTAAAAACCCCTTCTGTTTCATTAGTTTAATCCCCCCTGCTTAACACTATTCTATTTACATAACCACTTCATTCTATTTACATAACCTCTGTTAAAAAGCACCACCCTCCCTCCAGGGCATTGGTGGTTCAGTGGTAGAATTCTTGCCTGCTCTGCCCCCTCTCCTTGTCATACCCTGATTTTCACCAGTCACTTTTCTCTCCACCCTCTCTGCATCACATCCTGTTCCCACCCTACTGGGCTAGTATATTTATAAGGACAAGATTGTAGTTTTTAGTTTATCTTAGCTTGGTATAGATTGTGCTGTGTCCTGCATGAGTAAAGAGATACTGCGTACAACCCAGCCATGAGTCCCGGGTCGTCTGTTACCCGCCTGTGAAGCCAGCCCGGCGAAAACAACATTTCTTCCCAGAGAGGGCAGGCCAGGGTTGGGGTTCAGTGGCACCAGGCGGGTGGACCACCTGTGACTCCCTGTCTGCTGCAGGGACTGGACAGCCTCTGTGATGACATTAGCGTCACAGGTCTCCACATTCTCACAGGAGGCAGTAAAGGTCCAGTCCGGTTGGCATCAAGGTGGCTAGAGATACTAAGCCTGGATTCCACACATCCCAAAGAGCCAGTGGGTTAGTGATGCGATATTCATCCTCAGAGTCATGGGGACACGGGCTAGTGGTACATGGAGATAAGAAAGTATTGATGTGTATAGCGCTGTAATGGGAAAACCTATGTAAGGGGTGGGGGGGTCACAGGAGGTACAAGTGAGGAAGAAAGGAATGAGGACCATACCATGGTGCATCTGGTTTGTGTGCACACATCACAGTGCACAGGGACTGAGGTTCAAGTCTCTGATTCCCACATGCAGGGAGAACGCTTCCTGAGTGGTGAGGCAGGGCTGCAGGAGTCTTGCTGCCTCTCTACTTTCCCCTCCCCTCTCAATTGCTCTCTGTCTCTATCCAATAATATATAAATATAAATAAAATAGTTTTAAAATTGAAGAAAAAATTAAGGTATGGTGGGTCTGGGCATTGGCCTTCCTGTAATGCATGCAATCTGTTTATTTATTCTTGTCATATCTGGGGCCCCACTTCTGGGGGCTATTTCCAGACAGAGTCGAGAAGAAGGCACAGGCCACTCCCTGTGCACTGCCGTCCTGAATTTCTAGAGACTGACCGGCATACAGCAGGGGCTCAAGAAATTGCTGTTGGACGAATGATTTAATTAGTGAAGGATACTTGCTAGTATGTCATGGTCTAAGGGTAATCTTTCACGTCCAGAGATATATGGTGATGACCGCGGTCTAAAGTATCTTGACTACATTTGAAGTTGGCCATATTTCTTATTTTCTGAACTGGAACCAATGCTAATAAGCTGGCATGGGAAGGAAGACAACTGCTGTTAGACTAATTCAATGTGACCGAACAGAGACTACAGCAGGTGGAGGAAGCAGGGCCCGATTAGAATATATTTGCTTTATTGTCACAGACTCTATGTTTTTCCAAACATAATCATCAGAGTCTAAGGGGCTGGGGACTCTTCATAACTCAGGCTTCACTCCAGGCTGTGAGGAATTAACGTCTCAAGGATTCTAGGCTGTGCTCTTCTCGTACTTTGCTTTTGTGAGGACTCGTTTAAAGACATTGTGTTTCCTTTTTTATATTGCACCATCCTTTATGCTAATTTTTTGTTATTTCTATATTTACATTCCATTGTGAAATGATGCTTAACAGCACAAAATTCCAGAAACACATCAGGATCAAAGCGGTGATTTATGAAGACATAATAGTCATCTCTTGTGCTTTTCATCACTAGTCAAGCTGAGAGAACAAATTGGAATTTGAGCTTCTGGTGGGCTTTCCAAAGGGGTCCTCAGAAGAATGTAGCCACAGATGAAAGATAATCCCAATTAAAAGATAATGGGTATTATGCACAATTATGGCTGTAACCAAGTAAAAACACTGTGAAATTAAATATCTTTGTGTGAGAAGTCACAGTGTTAAGTAAAATATTCGACAGGAATTTATTTCTGTTTTCTTTACTGAAGTCAGACAATATGTCTATCTCTTTTGCTGAGAAAAGTTGCAATTCTGTGAAAAAAAAAAGGTAACCCTTACTTTTCGTCCTAGAATGCAGACTGGCATTTAACTAGTATGTCCTTAAAATGATTTAAGCTCTTCAAAATATAGTATTTGACTGTATTTGTCCCTTAACCTTTTTGCATGGGGTCCCAAGCCACCAAGTTCATGTTTGGTGCCATTCTGAGTCATCTGCAAAATGTTCCTATACAACTTATTCTAGTTAAATATCATTTATGTAGGGGAGTAACAAACAATATGACAGAAGAAGTAGTGTTGTTAGCTCTTGAGTACAAGTGACCCTGTGCCTGTCATGTATAGCTGAGAACAGCAGTGTGAGCAAGGACGGACAGCAAAGCTCAAACTGCAAAGCAGAGGCTCTGTGCACCACTGGCTTAAGCAGCAGCTCCAAGACCAGGTAACTCAGATACCGACGTGTTAGGTGCACATCTGAAACAATCACTAAACACTGTTTCTTCAGCTTACTGACCTTCTTACATTACAAAGGATAAAGCAAATCTACTGTAATTTCATGAGGTATGTGTGACTTGAGTGTCTCATGTCATCAAAGCAAAAAATGAAAGGAAGGTCAGAAATATGGAGAGGGAATATAGGGTCAAGAACTACCTGATGTTTGGTTCAGTTTGAATCATCGTCATCTTCTCACTCTCCAAGGTAACTCAGCCCTTTGTTCCATGAAGCTTCTCTGTGAACCACCTAGATAGAGGTGGATCCCTAGTTAGTCGTGGCCTTAGTGGATCACAGTGTGTTGTGTCTCCATGGAAAAGCAGACCAGATCAGCATACATGTCTGATTTTGTTCTCGTTGGACTCTGACTGGGTTGAGAAATAAAATGGACTGCGGCATCAGCTCAGGAATTGGACATAGGCAGAGACGTACTTGCTCCATTTCTTCCATTCCCTCTCTCTCTCTCTCTCTCTCTCTCTGTCATTCTTTCTCTCTGTGTGTCATTCTCTCTCTGTGTGTGTCATTCTCTCTCTCTCTCATTCTCTCTCTGTCATTCTCTCTCTCTCTCTCTCTCTCTCTCTCTCTCTCTCTCTCTCTCCTTTGTCCAGTACCTCAATTTCAAAATGCATAGAATGGTAAAAAGGATCTGAAATCAAAATTGGCTATCAAGACACTCCTCAGATTAGACTTGGGGTCCATTAGGGTATAATAGGGGCCTAATGTTTATTGCTCCCACTGCAAAGAATACAATTAAGGCCCCTTAATGTTTATTGCTGCACCTCTGAAAGAGGACCATTAAGTCAGAAGCATCAGCTGATCGCAGCCTCATCAAGCCACACTCCATGAGCACAGGCGGGTGTTATGTAACACAGAGAGAGCAGGTCTCTTCATCCCACTGCGTTTGGGAAAAGAGACAAGAGCCGCTTTAAACAAATCCAAAGTGTGATTATGTCACAACACACACACACACACCCACCCACACACACACTACCATCTTGCAAACCCAATGGCAACTTGAAGGAGATGGGGTTAATATTCATGCCCCATGGCCTTAAAAAATGAAGAAGGAAAAAAAAAAAGAGGGGAAAATGCCAGCACTGTAGGTCTGCTGTATTAGTGTGTCTCATGAGGATAAGCTGAAGCCCAGCTGAGGCCTGACCCTGAGTCTTTGCTTCTCCTCACTGGCAGCTTGACTTTCTCAGGCCCTGTGGTCAGCTGCATTCTAAGTGGGACTTGACAGGGGCTCACCTTTCTGCAAATGGGAGCTTCCTGAAACTCCGTGCCGGGGTAGCCTGGTTCTGAACCATCACCCACAGTCCCTGTCTCCAAGTTGAGGGGAGCATAGCATCTGATAAGGGCCTGCCCCTCTCCCACTCCCACTGACACCTTCTCTTTAAGGTGCACTTGTTACCTCCTCACAGGATGCAACTTCATTTCTCGAAAAAGTCCCCATCAGTGTATTTTAATATCAAAATTTCCAGAATGTTTTTTTTTTTTTGCCAGAAGTAGTCTTCTTCCAATTTCTAATGAGGTTAAAAAAAAAAAAAAGGTGGGTTGGGTTGGGGTGGGGCTTGTTTTAAAGGTGTTAACACTAGACACTCTTTTCAGCCACCAGGTTCTGGATGCAGCATGATGCCAGCCGAACAGACTTCCCTGGACAGATGACCCCACCAATGTGTCCTGGAGCTCTGCTTTTCCAGAGACCCACCCTACTAGGGAAAGAGAGAGACAGGCTGGGAGTATGGACCGACCAGTCAATACCCATGTTTAGCAGAGAAGCAATTACAGAAGCCAGACCTTCCACCTTCTGAAACCCACAATGACTCTGGGTCCATGCTCCCAGAGGGATAGAGAATGGGAAAGCTATCAGGTGGAAGGAATAGGATACGGAGATTGGGTAGTGGGAATTGTGTGGAACTGTACCCCTCTTATCTATGGTTTTGTTAATGTCTCCTTTCTTAAATAAAAAAAAATTAGAAAAAAGAGTAGGAAAGCTATTAGGGAAGGGGATGGAATATGGAGGTCTGGTGGTGGGAACTGTGTGGAGTTTTACCCCTCTTATCCTATGGTTTTGTCAATGTTTCCTTTTTATAAATACAAAATTAAAAAAAAATAATTTAGACGCTAAAGAATCATGCCCCACCACCACCACCATCACCACCACCAACAACAAAAATGCATTTTGTTCACTTATGAAGATAGCACAGATCCTTTTGGATGGAGTGTTTGGTTCCGGGTGATAGCTCCCAAGGAAACGGAGATCTGGGCCAGACTGTGGGTAGCAGAGCCTTCTTGAATCACACTTCAAAGACTGTTACTCAGGTAAGAGGCAGAACAGCAGCCTAACCCTTGGGCTTATGAGTTCAGTGTTCTGCCCACTGTCACCTCTCAGACCACATAATGATTTTTTCTTAAGTTTCATGTATTTCTTAAGAGAGATATAGAGACGGAGGAAGAGACAGAAATAAGAGAAGAGGCTGGACCAGAATATTCCTTAGCTCTGGCATGAGGTGATGCTGGGACTGATCAAGCATGTTCTTCTGACATGCCGAGCTGATCCACTGCTCCCTTCTAATGAGGTTTTTTGTTTTTGTTTTTGTTTTTTTTTAAATTGAGGGGGGTAAATGCTCTACAGTGCAGTCATTGATATAGGCACACAACTTCATTATGTACCAGACCCCTAAGTATTCTTCCTCTACTCTCTCCTCTCTTTCTCCTCAGAGTCCTTTGCTGTGGTGCAGTACCCCAGGTCCATCCATGTCTCACTCTGTGCTCTCCCTCCTCCCAGAGTCCTTTGCTGTGGTGCAGTGCCCCATGTCCATCCATGTCTCACTCTGTGCTCTCCCTCCCTCCCAGAGTCCTTTGCTGTGGTGCAGTGCCCCATGTCCATCCATGTCTCACTCTGTGCTCTCCCTCCCTCCCAGAGTCCTTTGCTGTGGTGCAGTGCCCCATGTCCATCCATGTCTCACCCTGTGCTCTCCTCCCTCCCAGAGTCCTTTGCTGTGGTGCAGTGCCCCATGTCCATCCATGTCTCACCCTGTGCTCTCCCTCCTCCCAGAGTCCTTTGCTGTGGTGCAGTGCCCCATGTCCATCCATGTCTCACCCTGTGCTCTCCTCCCTCCCAGAGTCCTTTGCTGTGGTGCAGTGCCCCATGTCCATCCATGTCTCACCCTGTGCTCTCCTCCCTCCCAGAGTCCTTTGCTGTGGTGCAGTAGCCCATGTGCATCAATGTCTCACTCTGTGCTCTCCCTCCCTCCCAGAGTCCTTTGCTGTGGTGCAGTGCCCCATGTCCATCCATGTCTCACTCTGTGCTCTCCCTCCTCCCAGAGTCCTTTGCTGTGGTGCAGTGCCCCATGTCCATCCATGTCTCACCCTGTGCTCTCCTCCCTCCCAGAGTCCTTTGCTGTGGTGCAGTAGCCCATGTGCATCAATGTCTCACTCTGTGCTCTCCCTCCCTCCCAGAGTCCTTTGCTGTGGTGCAGTGCCCCATGTCCATCCATGTCTCACCCTGTGCTCTCCTCTCTCCCAGAGTCCTTTGCTGCGGTGCAGTGCCCCATGTCCATCCATGTCTCACCCTGTGCTCTCCTCTCTCCCAGAGTCCTTTGCTGTGGTGCAGTGCCTCATGTCCATCCATATCTCACTCTGTGCTCTCCTCCCTCCCAGAGTCCTTTGCTGTGGTGCAGTGCCCCATGTCCATCCATGTCTCACTCTGTGCTCTCCTCCCTCCCAGAGTCCTTTGCTGTGGTGCAGTGCCCCATGTCCATCCATGTCTCACTCTGTGTCTCCCTCCCAGAGTCCTTTGCTGTGGTGCAGTGCCCCATGTCCATCCATGTCTCACTCTGTGCTCTCCCTCCCTCCCAGAGTCCTTTGCTGTGGTGCAGTGCCCCATGTCCATCCATGTGTCACTCTGTGCTCTCCTCCCTCCCAGAGTCCTTTGCTGTGGTGCAGTGCCCCATGTCCATCCATGTCTCACTCTGTGCTCTCCTCCCTCCCAGAGTCCTTTGCTGTGGTGCAGTGCCCCATGTCCATCCATGTCTCACTCTGTGCTCTCCTCCCTCCCAGAGTCCTTTGCTGTGGTGCAGTGCCCCATGTCCATCCATGTCTCACCCTGTGCTCTTCCTCCCTCCCAGAGTCCTTTGCTGTGGTGCAGTGCCCCATGTCCATCCATGTCTCACTCTGTGCTCTCCTCCCTCCCAGAGTCCTTTGCTGTGGTGCAGTACCCCATGTCCATCCATGTCTCACTCTGTGCTCTCCTCCCTCCCAGAGTCCTTTGCTGTGGTGCAGTACCCCATGTCCATCCATGTCTCACTCTGTGCTCTCCTCCCTCCCAGAGTCCTTTGCTGTGGTGCAGTGCCCCATGTCCATCCATGTCTCACCCTGTGCTCTCCTCCCTCCCAGAGTCCTTTGCTGTGGTGCAGTACCCCATGTCCATCCATGTCTCACTCTGTGCTCTCCTCCCTCCCAGAGTCCTTTGCTGTGGTGCAGTACCCCATGTCCAGTCCATGTTTCACTCTGTCCTCTCCCTTCCCATCCTTACTTTATGAAGTCCCACTTATAAATGAGATCATTTGACATTTCTCCTCTTTTTGGCTTATCTTTAATGAGCTTTAAGATGACATATCCTATCATTAATGCCACAGTACTTAAAATGACATAATGAAGAACTTTTGGGGCATATTCTAGTTTGATCTAATTTTTCAGACACCTCAGTCTAAACTAATTTATTTTATATGTTTTGTTAAGTTCTTAATATAAAGGTTGTCATGTGCCAGTTCACAAAATATAACCTTAATGATTTTATATTTGTTTTTAGTGGAAAAATCTTTATGTTTAAATAGTATAGATATATCGATATTTATATCATAGATGTCATGGGCATAACCCAGAAAGCTAGTTTTTCACCATGAAACTTTACATTTAATAAAAAGTGTTATAAGTACCCAAAGGACTAGAGTATAATATAAACACTGAGAAAATTTTGATATACATTTGTGATGCTGTATCAATACATGGTATTTAAAGTTCTTGCTAATAGGGCATTGTAATGAATGTAGTTAAGCAAGTGTAATGATGCAAGAACAATAGAAGTGCATTTCCCATTCCTGTGAGTGAGAAAAACAGGTAAATGCATTTCATTCTGAGATGGAGAGATCTCCATCTCCCTGGCTAATGGGCCCTCTCTCCCTTCAGACTGAATCGGCAGATGCATCTTCAGAAAGACAGGCCACCTAGACCTTGAATAAATCCCTCTCTCCATTGTTACTGGTCATTCCTATCAGGAACAACACAACCCCCTATGGGGGTCCTATGTGGGCCCCCATAGGACCTTGACCTCAACTTGGATAAACAATGGTAGAGAATGTTCCATCATCCTAAGGGAGGGTGGACAACACACTCTACGATACACCTGAGGAAGATGGGTCCTGATATTGGAGCAGCTTGGAACGTTCCTACTCATGACCACAGAATGTGAGCTCAGATCTACAGGGATGCAGAGGTCACATAGGCTCCTAAGCTGAATATGGGCCCCAGATCACATCAGATTGATGAGGTTTACAGTCAACAATATTTATACACCTTTCCCATATTTAGGAGCTACTCTCTTCCCTGATCCAGCTTTCTGGTCTTTCTGCCAGCCATGACATCACCTCCCCAGGCAATAACTTAGATCCACATGCATATCAGATTTCAGGCTCAGGGGAAAAAAGAAAGAAAAAAAGCTAGTAGAGCCACAGGTCCTTTGGAATATACCTAAAATAGGCCTACTAGCTGTCTATAGAACGGAGGGTTCCCTAATTAGTGCTGTTCTTCATCTGCACTATTCCAGCCTTTAGGTCCATGATTGCTCAACAATTTGTTTGGCTTTGTATATTAACTCTCTTTTCAGCCACCAGGTTCCAGATGCTACCATGATGCCAACCAGACTTCCCTGGACAGACAACCCCACCAATATGTCCTGGAGCTCTGCTTCCCCAGAGCCCCACCCCACTAGGGAAAGAGAGAGACAGGCTGGGAGTATGGATCCACCAGTCAACACCCATGTTCAGCGGGGAAGCAATTACAGAAGCCAGACCTTCCACCTTCTATGTCCCACAATGATCTTGGGTCCATGCTCCCAGAGGGATAAAGAATAGGAAAGGTATCAGAGGAGGAGATGGGATACAGAGTTCTGTAGCCAATGTTTCCTTTTTATAAAGAAAAAAAGAAAACGAAAGAAAGAAAGAAAGAAAGAAAGAAAGAAAGAAAGAAAGAAAGAAAGAAAGAAAGAAAGAAAGAAAGACAGGCTACATAGCAGCTTCTCCAAAAGTCTAGAAGAGCAATATGGCATCCTGCTTTCATCCAGATCCTGTTGGTTTGAGCTTGATCTTCTTTTTCTTCTTCTAGCGTTTGCCCTTCTTCTGTAGCCAGTCAACAGCGTCAGGTTGAGCCTGATGTCTGCTTGTTGTTGGCTTTGAAAGTGACTGGGATCCATGTGGATTCAGTCGGCTAGGAAGGATCGTCAGTTTCCCCAATAAATGGGTACTCACGGGATGCACCACGAGAAGGTCGATCCAATGCATCCCTTTGAGCTTGATAGTGGTGAACAACTAATTGAAAAAGAAAGCAGAAAATAGCGTCCTATCTGTGGCTTGCAGGAAAGAAGACAATGATAAATGAAGATAAGGTAGGGTCAATGTTCTTTTTATATTTATTTATTTATTACTAGTGATTTAATATTGATTTAAAAATTGCAAGATAACAGGGGTCCAACTCCAAGTCACCCCACCACAACAGTCCTGCATTCCCAGGCTCTCCACTGTAAGCCACAGCAGTTCTTCCAAGGTTACAGATATGAGTCAACTATTATGTTTTTATTTAAAAATGATAGACAGGGCCCTAGGATAAGAGGGGTACAATTCCACACAGTTCCCACCACCTGAGTTCTGTGTCCCATCCCCTCCACTGGAAGCTTTCCTATTCTTTATCCCTCTGGGAGCATGGACCCAGGCTCACTATGGGGAGCAGAAGGTGGGAGTTCTGGCTTCTGTCATTGCTTCTCCGCTGGACATGGGTGTTGGCAGGTGGATCCACACCCCCAGCCTGTGTCTGTCTGTCCCTAGTGGGGCAGGGATCTGGGGAGGGGGAGTTCCAGGACACATGGGTGAGGTCATCTGAGGGGCAGTTTTTTTTTTTTTAATTGCCTTTATTGGGTGGCTTATAGTCTATAGTAAAATACAGTAGTTTGTACTTGTGCAACCTCTCTCAGTTTTCCACATAACAGTTCAACCCCCTCTAGGTCCTCCTCTGCCAGCGTGTTCCAGGACCTGAACACCACCCCCACTCACCCACCCCCTGAGTCTTTTATTTTGGTGCAAGACACCAACTCCAGCCCAAGTTCTGCTTTGTGCTTTCTTATTTTTCTGCTTCTCTTTTTTATTTTTAGTGATTTAGTAGTGATAGACAAGATTGTGGGCTAAAAGGGCCACAGTTCATACAATCCACACCACCAGAGTTCTGTATCCCATCCCCTCCATTGGAAGCTTCCCTGTTCTTTATCCCTCTGTGAGTGTGGACCCAGGGTCATTATGGGGAGCAGAAGGTGGGAGTTCTGGCTTCTGTAACTGATTCTCTGCTGGGCATGGGTGTTGACAGGTGGATCCATACTCCCATCCTATTTCTGGCTTTCCCTAGTGGGGCAGGGCTTGGGGGGTGGTGGTGAGGGTTCAGGACACATTGGTGAGGTTATCTGAGGGGTAGTGTTCTCATGTCAAATTACTGAAAACAGAGTGTAAAAATGGAATCCAGAATCCATGACAATAATGGTTAGGATTCCTGTCATACTCTTCACTGAGGTAAAATACATGCCAATAAAAACTTCAAATGAGATGTTAGTCACTATATATTAACTCAGTTCTTTGAGAGCTTAAGAAAAGGGAGCAAATAATTGGAGTGGTATTATATTTAAATGTATTACATTTAAAAAAAAGGGTAACATGAAAAAATAAAATGCAAATCCATAAACGGTGTTATTTCTCATTAAATGTATCCCAAAATTTCAATCTTAGCTAGTACTCTGCTAAAACAAAAAAAGTAAATGAAATTACTTACTGAAAAATGATGGGTAAAATATAAGTTTATTTTTATTTACTAACCATAGTAAGAGGAACTGTTATTGGCCAATTTTAGCGGCCATTAGGCTTATAAACATGCAGAGCACAGTATACTAATTTATCTGGCTAATTACACTTATTTCCATAAACTTTATTGTATAATTATAGTTTATAGTGATAAGACATGTGAGACTCTTCCCTGAAGAAGTACAGAGAAATGAGAGTAGACTGTGTAGGTGTCCGAACTTAGAGCATTTGGTGCTAATATTCTGTAAGCATAACTGGCACGGTGAGTGTACTTTTTATTTGGTGAGCAAATGCTGGGGGTGGGGTGAAATGAGGACCCTCTTCCTCCCTGTGAGACATGCACTCTGTCGCTGAGGTACATCATTCACTCCCGATATTAAGAAGCAATTCATTTAAAGCTCAAAACAATATCCTATAAAGAAAAATATGAACCTTTAGATATTTTTTGCACCCAAGAAAATTCATTAAAGATTACCAAATGAAAGAAAGAAAAATTAAAGAGATATAAAGAACAACAACAAAAAAGATCACATTTTTAACCAAAACGAAGTTTATTTCACGTTAGAAAAATTACAGTTGTATTTTAAATCCTCATGAAGATTAATAGGTTGTATTTTGGTTCCAAAAAGGATGCATTTCGGAGTGAATGACAGTTATTTTATGACTTTTTGTAGTCTATAATAAATGTTTACTACAAATAATTTACAAATCATCCACACACCACTCTATGTTCAATAAGCACCTGGTAAATATTTATGGAATGAATGAATGATAGTCACCATAGATTTTATTTCAGTTGATAGATAAAACAATAAGAAGAGCTTGAAATCCATCTTACACATTATTAACAGTTATGTTCCTTCATACCTTTCAGGAAACATTTCACTAATCTCTTACAGAAAAGCAGAAATTACATTTACCACATTTGAGAGTTTTTATAGTAAAAGCTGCCATCAGAAGGAGAATGGCTGACTCAGACTCCAAGTAATACCACGTCAGTCACTCACTAATAAAAGAAACTGCCACACAGCACTCATGTACAAACACCCACACCCGTGAAAGTGGAGGCTGCCCGTGGAACTCTGAGAGGCTGGGTGGGCTCACTGTCTTTCTTTCCGTGAAGTTAGGGGCAGGCTGACTCGGAAAGCTATGGAGTGGGATACAAACACCAAAATTATACCACAAGATTACAGGTAGTCTCAGGGCAATGCTTTGAAGTAAGGAAGTCAGAAGAAAGTTGAACAGAAAAGCCAGACGGTGGTGCACTTGGTTAAGCACACACACGACAGTGTGCTAGCTCCCTTATCGGCAGGGAGAAAGCTTCACAAGACTAGATGCAGGGCTGCAGGTGTCTCTCTGTCTCTCTATCTCTCTCAACTTTATCTTCCCCTCCCCTCTCAATTTCTCTCTATCTTGTCACATAAAAGGAAAAAAGAAAAGGGCCAGATGGCCGCACATCTGGTTGAACATTCACATTACAGTGCACAAGGACCCAGGTTCAAACCCTTGGTCCCCACCTGCAGGGGAAAGTTTCAGGAGAGGTGAAGCAGGGCTGCAGGTGTCTCTCTCTGTCTCTCTCCCTCTCTACCACCCCCTGCCCTCTCAATTGCTCTCTATCTCTATGTAGTAACTAGTTTTTAAAAATATAAAAAAGAGGGGGTCGGGCGGTGGCACAGTGGGTTAAGCGCATGTGGCGCAAAGCGCAGGGACCGGCGTGAGGATCCCGGTTCGAGCCCCCGGCTCCCCACCTGCAGGGGAGTCGCTTCACAGGTGGTGAAGCAGGTCTGCAGGTGTCTATCTTTCTCTCCCCTTCTCTGTCTTCCCCTCCTCTCTCCATTTCTCTCTGTCCTATCCAACAACGAATTGCGTCAACAAGGGCAATAATAATAACCACAACGAGGCTACAACAAGGGCAACAAAAGGGAGAAAAAAAAATGGCCTTCAGGAGCGGTGGATTCATGGTGCAGGCACTGAGCCCAACAATAACCCTGGAGGAGGAAAAAAAATATATATATATATAAAAAAGAAAAGTTGAGCAATACAATGACATACTAATTGCGTATTCTGATATCTATCCATCCCTTTGCATTGTCTCTGCTTTCCCCTCTCCTTCTCTATGTCAGCTTGTTTATTTTCCCTTTCCTGCATGTTAAGGCACCCCACGGACAAAGCCATGGCTCCCTACCCCCGTCACAATGCAGGACTGACCCGCTCACCACGTATTCATTCCCAAGGTCTTCAGGAGGCAAAGCAAGCATACTTCCCTATTCTCATCTCAAGGTCTTGCCTTGTTGGAGTGCTTCCAATTCTGCTTCTCAGACCCCTTCTGTTTCATTGGTTTAATCCCCCCTGCTTAACACTGTATTCTATTGACATAACCACTGTTAACTAAGCACCGCCCTGCCTGCAGGGCATTGGTTTAATCCCCATTGGTTCATGATGTCTTTTTGCTCCGCCCCCTCTCCTAGTACACCCTGATTTCCACCATTCTCTTCTCGCTCCACCCTCTCCAGGACACATCCTGTTCCCACCCTGCTTGGCAGGTATATATATAAGGACAGGATTGTGCTTAGAGAGAGAGCTTAGATTGTGCTGTGTTCCACATGAATAAAGACTGAACTGCGTACCGCTCAGCCCATGAGTCTCTGGTCTTCTCTCTCTCCCACCTGCAAAGCCAGCCTAGCATTGCCTCATGCATTCAGACATTTGCTGAGGTCCCATTTGGAAATGTGCCTCTGTTAGGGGCTGGTAGTCTTCCGCAGGCGTATTACAAAGTCATTCCAGCATCATAAGATGAGGAGGCACCGCACTGCTGGAGGGTATGCGGGCTCATTAATAAACACCATTCTTCCGACACATTTAGTGAGCAACAGAGATTCCCAGGATGGCTCCCCAGGGATCCTCTCGGCCCCCAAGCTCAGCTACAGCAGCTTACCAACTCACTACTGTTCACCTTCATAGGCTTGAGATGCAGAAAAAGAAAAAAAAATGAAAACATCCAATATTTGTACTTTCTGATTTGGTCTTTGCCTGAAATTCAGATGATTATAGAGTTCAAATATTTAAAAAGCAGCTTTCATGGTAAGCACTCTGTATTTCTTAATTTCTCATTGATTTAGTCTAGCACCTAACAAAAGCTTTCATATTTTTCTTCAAAACATTCTCTTTTTAATTTTTTAAAAATTATTTATTTTCCCTTTTGTTGACCTTTTTATTGTTGTTGTAGTTATTGTTGTTATTGATGTTGTTATTGTTGGATAAGACAAAAAAATGGAGAGAGGAGGGGAAGACAGAGAGGGGGAGAGAAAAACAGACACCTGCAGACCTGCTTCACCACCTTGAAGCGACTCCCCTGCAGGTGGGGAGCCGGGGGCTCGATCCGGGATCCTTAAGCTGGTCCTTGAGGTTGGCTCCATGTGCGCTTAACCCGCCCGCTGCACTACCACTCAACTCTGTCTTCAAAACATTTTCATGGGACAGAGTTGAGAGACATCTGGTTGAGTCCAAATATTACAGTGCAAAAGGACCTGAGTTCAAGCCACCTGTCTCCACCTTTAGGGGGAATGCTCTGCCAGTAGTGAAGCAGGGCTGAAGGTGTCTCTCTCTCTCCCTCTTGATTTATGGCTGTCTCTATCCAATAAGTAAATAAAGATAGTATCTTTTTTGTAATCGAAACATTTTCACACCCAACACACCTAAGCTCCCAGGTCCACTCCCCAGCATCCCTACTGACCAGACCTGAGAAAAACTTTGACAGGACAACAGCAAACATTTATATGGGAGCTATGTCTGAGAGAAAACTGAGCGCTATTGGAGTCTCTAACCTACATTTGTAAAATAGTTATCTTCCTTATTTTCCTCTTCTTCTTATTTTATCACCTGCAATAGAATAGAACCAATGGGAATGAGTGGATAAAATAGTTTATAGTGTCAGTCAAGATATTAAGACCATTTTATTTTTATGTTTTTCAAAAATTTAAAGGGGAGTCGGTCTGGGAGAGAGAAAAGTGGTCAAACCCAGTGTTTCATGCTCGAGGCTCTGCGGCTTCCTGGTCTCAGTCCTGGGCCTCCAGTAGCTTAGCGATGCTCTAGTAAAAATAGAGAGGAGAGCAATAAAATAGCATGCCAACAGTAACTTAAGGGAGGTGTGGCATTGGCTCTCCTAAGTGACGAAATCCAAGACTCCTATTCATCACTCCTTTCGCCATCACCACCAGGT
Source organism: Erinaceus europaeus (assembly GCF_950295315.1). Lineage (NCBI taxonomy): Eukaryota > Metazoa > Chordata > Mammalia > Eulipotyphla > Erinaceidae > Erinaceus > Erinaceus europaeus. Next base: position 1,537,796 of record NC_080165.1, on the reverse strand, counting down.
TGGGACACTCAGGGCCTTCAGGGCCACTCACCTTGCTTATATGTGGGACACTCAATCTGTCTGCTTCACACGTTCCCGTTTCAAGCCAGCAAGCTGATGTTCTGCTTTTTCTCATTTTTCTGGGAGTAGATAGGCGCCTTTTCCAAGGTCAATTTAGTGTCTGTTTGTCTCATCTGTATATCTTGTGTTGACAGTTTTGCATTTTATAATGTTTCCTAGGGGGCATGGATATAGCAGAGTGATAATGCATGTCTCTTCTCTCTTTGATTCTCTCATCCTCTCTGTCTCTTACCCTTTAACTAAGGGGGAGGGAGAGAGAGAGAGGGAGAGAGAGAGAGAGGAGAACCTGCCTGGAATAAAGAAGCCCTTCAGACACAGAGCTCCACTGGTAACACTGGTGGTAATAAACAAGCAAATAAAAACAAAAAATAAAAAACAAATATTCCCTACATGAGGCCAGCAGATGGCATGTGCAGGGAGAGGGTACCTGCCGCCTTGCTGCCAGGTCTACAAAGGCGGGCTTGGGCCCCAGACTCCACACAGAAGAACCAGCTCCAAGGATCCTTTAGCAGAGGAAGAGCAGCGCTTGGCTTTCTCTCCCTTCTCTCTTTCTTTCAACCTCCCTTTGCCTTTCCAGCTTTCACAATGTATCTAAAATAAAAATCATGATAATAATACCAATAACCCTCCAGGAGTGGTAAAATTGTAGAGGCTTAGATCCTCAGTGACATCCCAGATGGACAAAGAAATATCTAAGCATAGTGCTGAAATGCTACCTAGTGTTTCTAAGAATAGAACTGCTTTCAGAACAAAACTACAGGCAAGCTTCATACAGGCATGCATTGTAGTGCTGTGGACTCTGAGCTTGTTCATAATTAATAATAATTATTATTATTGAGTGTCCACTAATCCATTCTGGTTTATGGTAGTGTGCGTGTGTGTGTGTGTGTGGGGGGTTTGAACAGGAGACCTTTTGTGTTTCAGGCATGAAAGCCTTTTTGAAGAAGCATTATGGTCTCTCCTGCCCTCAATAATGAATATTAAGTAAGATGTGCTTAAGACACAAATACAAGCACATTATATATTGATTGACTGATGAAAAGGTATTGGCCACAGACTCAGGGGACTTAACCCTGAATTTTCTCTAGGAGTAAAGTGTCCAGATTCCCTGGTTCACAGTGCTCACAGCAGTTTATAGACTATAACTGCCACACAGAATAAGAATACGCTGTGTGTGTGTGTGTGTGTGTATGTGTGTGTGTGAGTGTGTGTGTGTATGTGTGTGTATGTGTGTGTGAGTGTGTGTGTGAGTGTGTGTGTGAGTGTGTATGTATGTGTGTGTGAGTGTGTGTGTGTGAGTGTGTATGTGTGTGAGTGTGTATGTGTGTGAGTGTGTGTGTATGTGTGTGTGTATATGTGTGTGTGAGTGTGTGTGAGTGAGTGTGTGTGTGTGTGTGTACCTGTTGTTTTGATAAGTACTCTTAACTAGGACTACCTTTTTGAAAATTTTATTTATTGATTTGTTGTGATTCAAGAATGGTTTACAAGATAATACCATTACAGGGTGTCATTGCAAACACACCATCTGTGTGGCCACCCCATCCCCTGCCGCCAACAATCAACAATAACCACTACAATCCTTACACAATATTGGAAACAGTTTTGCTATTTTTCTTCCAAGTTTACGGCTTTCAGTTCTCTATATTCCACACATAAATCAAACCACTTGGTAGCTGAGACTAGTACTTTTTTAATATTACTCTTACCCTTGGTAATATGGAAATTCCATTTCCATCATACACACAAAGTCTCTCAATACAACACAATATTATAAGACTCCCACACATTTTCTTTGACCGTTGAATCTCCTACAGAGTGTACCTGTACACTGATGAGAACTGTAGAGCTGGTGATATCAATACACACATCTGTGTCATGTTTGCAGGAGCAAATAGTCACAGGTTTATATCCTACATGCACATGGTGATTTTACGTGTAGCAGAATTAACTCAGGTAAATTTGAAGATATTCCCTTTGCTATAGAATTGTGTGGAGTTGTACCCCTCCTACCCTATGGTTTTGTTAATTAATCCTTTCTTTAATTAAAAAAAAAAAAGAAAAAAAAAAAAAAAAAGAATCAGTCTAAGCAGAGCAAGCATTCCAATGCTGCTAGTATAACAAGTATCCAGAGTTTATTTTAAGTAACTGGATGGTCAGGAAGATTTACGTCAAGTGTTGCAGTAAGGTACTAAGCCAAGCTGATGTTTTCAAAACCATGTTCATTTAGAAATGACTGTGCATTTGGACTTGATATTGACACCTTTCATAGAAACAGGGACAAGGGAGTCGGGCCGCTGAACAGCGGGTTAAGCGCACTTGTTGTGAAGCGCAAGGACCGGCATAAGGATCCCAGTTCGAGCCCCCGGCTCCCCACCTGCAGGGGAGTCGCTTCACAGGCGGTGAAGCAGGTCTGCAGGTGTCTGTCTTTCTCTCCTCCTCTCTGTCTTCCCCTCCTCTCTTCATTTCTCTCTGCCCTATCCAACAACAACGACATCAATAATAACTACAACAATAAAACAACAAGGAAAACAAAAGGGAATAAATAAATATATAAAAAATGTAAAAAAAAAAAAAACAGTGACAGAGCGCCAAGTGTTAAATACTGAAGGAAAAGTTATGCAGTGCTGAGTGCAGTCTGTGTGTGTAAGAGTTCACTTAAACACTTCTGGGAATGAAAGGCCACTTTCCTGGGATATAAGACAGGAAGGCTGCGAGTTATGACAGGTAGCCAACAAAGAAGCTGAAGGTGGTGTTCAGAGAGTGAGGGTCAGCCCAGATCAGGGTGGTGGGCTCAGGAGAACCCTTTGTAGTGTAGGAGTCACCAGTGTTTCATCTGCTCTTTTTCCCCCTCTGCTGGGGGGATTGATGGATTACAGTGAACAGTAAAGCACAGTGGTCGGTGCATGTGCGACATCTCTCAGTTTTCCACATAGCCCTCTAACCTCCCCGCTACCTACGTGTCCTCCTCTGCCACCCTGTTCCAGGACCTGAACCCTCCCACACCCCAGAGTCCTTTGCTTTGGTGCAACACAGGGACTCCAGTCCACGTTCTGCTTTGTGTTTCCCCTTCTGTTCTTACTTGTCAACTTCTATCTATGAGTGAGATCATAACATATTTATTCTCTTTCAACATGAGCATTTTAATCTTGACTAGAAACTTCATGCCAGCGTGTGAGTGTGTGTTGTCCTTTGGGGGGGGGGGGGCTTTCTCATCTCAGACTCTCTTGACTAGAATTCTTCCCATAATTTGCCATCCAGCAAAGCCACAGTCCTTAAGAAGCAGAATTTGTTGTTCCAGAAAAAAAAAAAAAATCTGTATAGTTATACCATCAGACCTGTCAAGAAAAAATAAAACCGAGAACATTGATTTAAATTCTTCAGTGTGTTACTTAATTACCTTTTTAATTAGGACAAAAAGTCTTTTCACCCTCTCCTATTTGAATACCACCACCCATGCTTTGGGGGCCAAGTTATAAATACACTGCTGTGAACATAGCTCTCCCCCGCCCCCTTCCTTCCCTACTGAGCCCTCGGCTGGTTCCTGTGTGGGCTGGCAGCGCCTGTGCTGCAGAGGCCTCCCAGTGCTCCCAGTACCTGGGGACTGGCTCTGCTCTCCTGGGCTGAAGCTGAACACAGTCCTGGGGGCCCTGCTGTAAGAGCAGAGAGCAGAGGGGCTGGGCCCACATAGGTCTCTCCTGGAGGATGAGGGAGGGAGGCAGAGCCCAACGTGCCAGTGGAAGGAGAACACGGGAAATTAACATGGAGGAAGTGAACATGAATGTGGAGAAACCAAATGTCAGCCTATCTCTCAGACTGGGCGACGTGAGGGTGGTTATCTGGTGGGGGGGGATAGTCAGACTGGGCGACGTGAGGGTGGTTATCTGGTGGGGGGGGATAGTCAGACTGGCGATGTGAGGGTGGTTATCTGGTGGGGGGGGATAGTCAGACTGGGCGACGTGAGGGTGGTTATCTGGTGGGGAGGGGATAGTCAGACTGGGCGACGTGAGGGTGATTATCTGATGGGAGGGGATAGTCAGACTGGGAGACGTGAGGGTGGTTATCTGGTGGGGAGGGGATAGTGGTGACACAGGCTTTGGGTGACAAGAGTGGTGGACAGTAAATACATACATAAATGAAGGGAAACAAGACTGATGTGAACTTTACAGAACGTCCTTCACAAGGGATATTTTGTTTTACTACATTTTTTTCTAATGGAAATACGTAATCAGTTATGCAAAAAATTAGAACATGTTTCTTCTGTCCTCTGGGATCAAGGCTGGAGACACATGGATGACAAGTGGAAAAACATTTTCCCAGGGGCTGGGTGGTGGGGCCCCTGAATGAACTCACATGCTACAAGGAGCAAGGACCTGGGTTCGAGTCCCTGGTCCCCACCTGTAGGAAGAAGGCTTTTCGAGTGGAGAAGCAGGGCTGTAGGTGAGTCTCTGACTCTCTCTCCTCTTGATTTCTAGCTGCCTCTAAACAATAAATAAAGACAACAAAAAATAAGAGAAATAAAACCATGTTCCTAGTCCTGTGACAATGAGAAATTCTTACAAATATGAGGTTAGAGGGCTCAGAAAGATCTTGAAAGTAGTTGTTCCCTGGTTTTCATGGAAATTCTGGAATTACAAAACCCACTAACAAGAAAAAGTCCCATGACACAAATTTTAAAATAATTTTTAAAATTTATTTGTTGGGGAATCAATGGTTTATAGTCAGCAGTAAAATAAAACACAGTAGTTTGTACATGAGCAACATCTCTCAGTTTTCCACATAGCAATTTAAACCCTACTAGTTTCTCCAGCAATGATTTTGATTGTGATATACATGTGTCAGATGTCCCATTTATTTATTTGTATGTTTGAGGGAGGTGGGAGGGAGTGCCACATAGCCAGGCCAGCCGTGTGGCAGTGAGACCAGACGGTGTGCTCTCAGCAGTGAGTCTCTGTGCCGCTCTACTGAGGCCCCTGGGTCTCTGGCCCCATAACTGTGTTGGACGGGACCAGCGTGCGCACATCACAGTGCCGAGCACATTCTCTTTGCTGGAAGATTCTTATTGCCACCTGTCCACAGAATCATTTTCACAGGACAAAGTTGACAGTCTGCACCTATTCAATACCTCCCCTTGCTTCCTTAAGTCCAATTCCCAACATCTGCCATTCCGTTCTCTGACCCCAGCCCCAACCCCAATCCTAACTCCAGCATACTTTACTGAGTGAATTCTGATTGAAAGGGTTTTATTGTCTCAAGGTACTTTTTCACACACCCTCAACCAAACCACCATCTTGTTTTTATCTTTATCTGTTTATTGAATAGAGACAGCCAAAAACTGAGAGAGTAGGGAGAGACAGAAAGGGAGAGAGATAGAGAGACCCCTGCAACACGTCTCCACCACTCCTGAAGCTCTCCCTGCTTTCTCGCCATTTGAGAAAAGGTGTTACTTCATTAATACCTTAACATGCCCATCAGAAGAGCTGTGAATCCCTCTGGCAAAATAGGTACTGCCTGCAGAGAGCTCTGAAGCTAGCCATTGGCCTCGGGAAGTAGTCATGAATTACTGAAATGACTCTTCCTTGGAAGGTCATAGAGTACTAACTCTATTAAAACCTACTAGCCTGAACTATTATCCATTCTGAATTTTCGGTTTTGTGTAAAATGGCATTTTGTTATGAGGACTCACCAGTACAAATATGAAACGTTTATTCCTGAGTAAGTGAAGAAATTTCACTCCTTTTTCTCTTTTAAAAACTTCTTTTTAAATTTTATTTTTATGATTATTGGATAGAGACAGAGAGAAATAGAGAGAGAGAAGAGGAGACAGAGAAGGAGAGATACAGAGAGACACTTGAAGCCCTGCCACCACCCATGAAGCTTCTTCCCCCCAGTAGGTGGAGGCCAGGGGCTTGAACCTGGGTCCTTGTACACTGTAATGTGTGTGCATAACCAGGTCTGCCACTGCCTGCACCCTAAGAAAGTCTACTGTTTATTTTAAGATTTTAAGGATGATGCCACTATAGGTTTTTTTAACATTAATTACAGAAAATTTTTTAACTTTGTAAGTGATCGACAGTGTATAACCAGAAATGTTACCTGGTGCCCTAGTCTCTTCATGCACAAAGAAATAGCCACGTCTAAACTGTTTGAATGTCTGTGCCCCTTCTGGGTTCCATGTTCTACCACTGTCCTTTTTCATGCCCTAAGATATCATGCAAACATGAGTGTTTATTTATTGATTGCTCATTAATTTTCTATTATTATATGACTTCTATTTATATGCTCATGGTCCTTCCATTTATGAATTTCATAGGAGCGGGGAAGGGAAGTTTAACTTTATAGAGAATCAAGCCATTAAGTGGAAGCCTGTTTTTCTTAGTTTCTTCCATTTCCATCCTACCTTTGTAGAAGCACAATTCAGGAACATGGAACCAGTCTGCAGCTGCGTGCCTACCGCATGGCGGTGGTCTTGGCGTGTGCTGGCTGTTGCCTCTCACTCATCCCTAGCACAGAGATGGTCAAACAGGCAGTAAGCACATTCATATTCACATTTTCAGAAGAGCTACCCAGCAACAGAATAAAATAAAATCCAACAGAAAGAGTCAGTTGAGTGAAGAATGTCTTTGAATAGAAAGTCATATGCTACCTGGTGAGGGGAGACATCTGAGCCAGAATTTGACATTTGAGAACATCGACCTACCTAAATCAGACAGGACAGATAGCTCCCCCCTCAGGGGAATTAGGAAAGGCCAAAAAGACCCTGGGAAGAGGAGAAAAAGCAAGAAGATGGACCAAAGTCCTATGATGAAAGCACTTAGAAGCACAAATGGTCACCAGGTCATGAGAAGTCTCCAGGCCCCAATGAAAAACTTATATTCTGCACTAAATGGAGACCAACCTCAACTCAGCTTTTGAGGCCATTTTGACAGGAGGTGAGACACAGCGTGAGAGCAACAGTCTGAAGGAAAGACACCTGAAGCCCTGGTCCACCACTGGGATGCTTACCTCAGGTGCAGGCGACCGGGAGCTTGAACCCAGCTCCTCACAGTTGGGAGCCTGTGCTCTCTACCAGTGCACCGCCAGCCAGCCCTGGTGTTTCACGCCACTGTGTGCCGAATGCAGTGGTTACAGGTGGAACTCATGGACAGCACTCCACGTGCAAAGTCAGAAACTTTGGCTTTCCTTACCAAGCCTCCCCATGAGTGTGGACTCTTGTGAATATGTGGTGCCTACCAACTGGGAGAGAGAGAGCAGTCCTAGTCATCCTCACAGTCTGGGCATTACCATCTCCCATCTTGCTGGCTGGAGATGCCTGCTGGCCAGGTGAGAGCCAGGTGTCCAAAGTTGGGCAGGGCCCTGTCGAAGCAGTCTCTCGAGGACAGTGGACAAAGCGCCCCCGGGGCATCATGAAAACTACAGAACACACCACTTGCTCTGGAAAACCAGAGATCAGCAGTGTCTTCAAGCTGTGCCTCCCAGCCACTCAGTCATGGCATCCTGGCTTAAGAGGCTTTGCAAGGTGAGGACCAAGGTGAGGACCAAGGTGTCACTGGACCAAGGTGTCTGTGACCCTAGATCGCCTTCAGTAAGAGCACACAGCAGAACTCTGGACTGGAAGAAGCAGCCTTTCACCTTAGACACCAGAGCCACAAGCAGTCCATGGACACTTGATTTAGAGTAAATCTTAGCCTTTCATATTTCAATACTGAATAACAAAAACAGATATTAATTTTTATCTCCTTTTGATTCTTTGTCATCATTTATTTATTGGATAGAGACACCCATAAATCAAGAAGGAAGGGGGAAGACAGAAAGAGAGAGAGAGAGAGAGACAGAGAGAAACCTGCAGACCTGCTTCACCACACTCAGAGCTTTCTCCCTGCAGGTGGGAACCAGGGTTCAAACCCGGATCCTTGTGTGCCGTAATATGTGCACTCAGCCAGGTGTGCCAAGCCTACTTTTATCCTTGTGTTGAGGGGTTAGTGGTTTGCAGTACACTGTTGATACATGGGTAAATGTTTTCATCTTTCCATTATAGGTTGTAGCTGATATTTCTTTTGCTGCCTTATGATGACTGTCTTAGGAGAGGAGAGGCAGTAATGACTTTGAGCTGGGGATACAGGTCATTTTTTTTTTTAGTAAGTGAATTTATTTTCTTTTCAGTGTTACTTTATCCCTCCAGGCTAACTTATTCAGATAGAAAAGGAGACAGAGAGAGAGAGAGAGAGAGAGAGGATGCCAGTCTACCATTCTACCATTGCAGGTCCCCATCACCATCCCCCTACCCCAGTCCACTACCCCAGCCCAGAACTCAAAACTGCATGTTCACATGGCAAAATAGGTCTCTACCAGATGAACTGTCTTGCCAATATGTTAAGAGAAACTTCTAATCAAAGGAAATGATGAACACTCCCAAGTCAAACTTAATGAAACTTCAGTCATTGTGTGGTTCCCAGCTATTCTAGGACTTTAGGAAAATGAATTACACTGAATCAAGCATCAGTGATTACGAATGGGAATAATAAGCACTTAAGGACATGTGGAAATGTGCCTGGCACATAGATGCTATCCACATATATCCCTGGGGCCGGGAGGTGGCACGCCAGGTTAAGCACACATAAGACAAAGCGCAAGGACTGGGGTGAACCCTCTGCCCCCACCGGCAGGGGAAACACTTCACAAACAGGGAAGCAGGTCTGCAGGTGTCTATCCTTCTCTCCCCTTCTCTATTTCTCCTCCTTTCTTCATTTCTCCATGTCCTGTCTAGTAAAATGTCTGCCAGGAGCAATGGATTTGAATTCTCAGCATCAGGCCTAGTGATAACCCTGAAGGCGAAATTAATAAAAATCAATCTATATTTGTCTCCTTGTGTGAATAATGTACTTCATAAAAAGTGATGTAGTCACAAAGGTCTGCTGATTTAAGCATAGTATCTTGGGGGAAAGAAAACCTATGGAGAATCTGTGGCCTCCACCAGTTGATTTAAGCTCTCAGGCTCCTGCTTCTCACGCCATTTGGAGAAAATTAAATCCTCTCAAAGCAATCATGGAGCGAAAAGATAATGATAATTAATATCCTCACAATCTTCCATCAGAAATCACAGAGTTTAAGAAAGAAGGTGGAAAATCTAGGTGATTTGACTATTATCATGCAATCATATTTTTACAAGGTTTAATAATTACCCCCAAATAAAGCTAAAGATCAGTGCTATTCCTTTGGAAGTCGCTTTCCAAATTTAGAGTCTTTGGATGTTTATTTAGACTGCTTTTTTATTACACTTGCTTTTATGAATCAAACCTCTCCTGAGTTAGTAGAACTAAAATGTGTCATATCTCTGAGACATCAGTAATGTTCAAAGGCCAATTGGTCTGTCCAAATGCCACTGTTCTCAAGATTGACCTAGCATCCCCCGGACCTTCAGCAGACCCTTACTCACTGATAGATGGAGACACCATGCACAGCAACTATTCTAGTGTAAGGCTTGCAAAATCAATAAGCAGTGGTCTTGAAGTGTCTATTTTATTGACTGAACTTTTATTATATCTGTAATTACAGTGTTCAAAAATGCAATTTGATATTTTTTGAAACTATGAACTCTTAAATTATCTTAACCATAAAACCTTAACTCCATCTTTCTCTCTCTCTCTCTCTCTCTCTCTCTCTCTCTCTCTCATCTCTTCAAAAGCTTAATCTATCCCACATGCAAAGAAACAAAAAATTAGAGAATTCAACTTTCTCTGAGGCTAGGGGCCGGGATAGAGTCTCCAGATTGTCACAGTCACACAGAGAAGTAATGAGAGGGGATCTTTCAATGCCAAACTTATTGCAGAAAACTAAAGAGCTTCCCTACACCCCAGCACACACACACACTTTCTAGTGCACCATTCTAAGTGGGTCCTGGCTGTGCATACCCAGCTTTAGCCTCCTGCATAAACATCACCATCATCGCCCTGCCCTGCAGAGGGCCGAGAGTGGCACAGGACCATCATCTTCAGTTTAGCCCCAAGTCTTGAATAAACCCAGTTAGTAGTAAGGGTAGGAGGGAGAGGGACGGGGTGAAGAGCTTTTCATGAAAGCTTTTGTGTTTTCTGGTTGCCACCAAGGTGGTCTCTGCAGTTCACTCCCTGCATCATGCTTTCACCATGAGTTGGCCATTTTACTTTATTGTCTTTCAGTTTTGAGCATAATTGGTGAGAGAGTGGGCACAGAGGGAAAGAGAGAGACCCCTGCAGCCCTGCCCCACTGCCTGTGAGGTCTCCCACCTGCAGGTGGGTGCCCACGGCTTGAATCCTGGTCCTTGTTATGGTTGTGTGTGCTCTGCCGGGTGTATCACTTACCCTTCAATAAAAGGAGTGCTTTTAAAATCATGTCTTCTGGACAGCATTTCTGATTTTTACCTTTTTACTTAAAATCCCTGCAGGGTTGCCTTAAATATCTAGCTCATCAATTTGCCTTTGGTGTGAATTGCTGTTGAACTTTTAATCCCATCATGAAGATCTCTTTTTAAAAATTCTAGTTGCTGTCCTTAGGAATTTGAATGTTAAAAAAATGGTGTTACACCTCCCCACATCTTTATTGCATATACTCTGAATATGTGACCTATTGACTTATGTAATAATCCTACTTGTGTAGAAATCTATTTCTTCCGTTTTCTGCATCTAGATCATGAGTCCAAACCATTTCAGACACATTTGATCCCAGTGAGATATTACATAACGAGTAAATAGGAGGAAGGGCAGTTTTCACTCAGATTGGTAACTATTTTAAGTGACTCTGTGACCGTATCTCATATAGTAAAAAGCAAGCTTCACAAAAGCCAGATGCCCCCCCCAGAGGGCCAGTATTTGTTCCTGAGCCTCTTTTCATTGAATTCATTCATGTCTCTATCTCTATCTTCCAACATGTGAATATCTATAAATGTCTCCAGCCCTAAATAGGTACATCTCTATCTTTAGACATAGAAACAAAGATAGGCCCTACCCATCATCTTTAAGTACAAAATAAATAAATAAATACAACAAGAGCTGTAATCATCACAGATGATCTCAGGGTGGAAGAAAGCCCCTGTGGAGAGGTGTCTAAGCAGAATGGCAGCACAGTGATGATACTTTATTCGGTGTTATCGGTATTTATTCTGAGAAAGAAATGCTCTCAAGACCCATTCGTTTTCCCTTTAAGCGGTGATGATTTTCAGAGTACTGTGGATCATTTCAAACAGAACACAAGATAATGAAGGGCTGCTCTTACAGACACAAGGTTGGTAGAATCCCCTGGACCGGCAGCTTGGAAATTCCTCTCTCTGGGGAAGCAAGTGGAAGTGGAACTGCGCTTGAGTTCAGCTTGTACGCCCCTCTCAATTACCATCAGTGCCGCTGATTCAGGACCTACACCAACATTCCTGAGATAGCTTTTTACAAACCTGAAATGAAAGAAGAAAGTGTTACTGCAAACAGAGGTGAAAGAAGAAGCCTCGATACAAACGGGGACAAAGTCCCTGGAGCTCAGGGACTGAAGGCACAGAATAATGAAGTCAAACTTGGAAATATCCAAAACGGAACAGTGTAGTCCTTCTTCTTTCTCTGAATTCTTTAGGCCAGCCAATATTTGGAGTACTTTTGTCTGATTTAAAATATCTAGAATCATTTTACAGATATTCATATTTAAAAGCAGGCTATTATTTTATGAGAGAAGGAATATCCAGTGAGCACAGTGTATCTGAGAGTCTACCCTGCCTATGTCATCAGAAAACACTCGACATGCCCTCAAGGCAGCGTGGCGTGGGAGAGTCCCTGTCAAGGCTGACTGCTTGAGCCTGCCACAGGCAACTACCAGATCAGCACTTAATGACTCAAAACAATAAGATATGTTTGTAAGACACAGGACATTATTCAGCTGGGCTTCTCTACAGCCAGCAGATAAATCAGTGGCTTTGGCTTTGAGTTTTCCATAAGTAAGTGGCTTTTTTTTTTTTTCCTAATTAAAGTGTGAATGTAAGTCTTCAATCTGGTTGGTAGATTTAAGCTAGTTCAGAGAAGAGCTCACTTGAATGGCAGTTTGTTTGATCTGAACTCTAAGAAATGCTACTGAAATGAAGTAGTCAAAGACAAAGAATTGTACCTGGAGCTATCTTTCTCTCACTTAGCTTTGTGCTTTGTGCAAGGTCCGCAATTTCATGTTTGTTTGTTTGTTTTAAACTCTAAGTGTTATTGTGAGAGAATTTTACCATAGCACTGAGAATACTCAGGGGAGCATTATTAAAGCTACCCAGAAAGTTGACCTTGCTACACTATTTCTAGTTTGACAGCTCAGTTCTGCAAATCACATCATGGTCCAAGCACATATGGCAGGGACACTGAGACTTCCATCTGCTGACCCAAGGCACCACTGGGCATGTCTAAATTGTGTCTACAATTCCAGAGAGGATAGGAGTCTTTAGATGACAGAACCAGCCTTATTTGCTTATAGAAAAGAGTTTTGAGAGTGGCTCATCAGACATATAAAAGAATCGGGTCAATATTGTGTAAATTGCTTAAGCAAACATGGCTGTGATCTGTGACAATTTTAAAAGTTGCATTTTGACTCTCAGTCATTCTGTCCTTATATTATATAGATGGGCTGGTTTTATCTGTGTCCACAATGAGTAGCAAACTGACTATCATGGAGATAGTGATAAATAGACCAGAGATTCAAGAATCACAGTAATCTATAGAGACATACAAATCTGGTAGCATGGTGAAACTTGAAGAATTTAGACATCAGTGTGTTTAGGATTTTGGTGAGAGCTCTGAGTTTGCGATCAAATTCTGTGAGCAGTTCTATAACATAGGGTAGAACACCTCATTTCTATAAACTTTAGTTTCTTGGCTTTTAAATGAAAAGGATATCATCACTTAGGTCACTAGGTGGTTTTGAGATTGAAGTAACTCAGTATATAAGTTATGTAAGAAAATTGGTTGATGATTGTATCTGCTCAATCAGTATTAGCCAGAAGGTATTTTAACATGCACTTAAAAAAAATTGTGTTTGAACTTGTGACTACACAGTCCTAAAGGATCTGTAAGCAGGAAGGACGGAGAGACATGGTGGCCGCTTGAAGTGCCACTTCATAGTGCTGTTCAAGAACAGAATAACGGGCCACAAACACAACCGCCCTTCAATAACATGAAGGTGGCTGCACGCAGAAGGTGGCCAGTAGGACTACAAAGGTGCAGAGAGGCACAATGGCAGGAAACATAAAATAGCTGTTGATCACTGGGACGTAGTGGCAGCAAATAGTCGGAGCTGGCGGGGACCCATCAGAGAAGAGGGGCTCAGAGAGAGGGAGACAACTGAGCTGCCCATGAAGCAAATTTGCTGAGCTCCAAACAGCAGGCGTCTGGGCAAGTCATCCAAAAGACTTCCCCTTATTCTGTGGCCTGGGCTGCTGCCCGGGGCAGGCCATCCTCTCTCTCCCCGCGGTTGGTGTATAGATGCAGACAAAAACTCTTATACACAGTCTGGTAAAGGGAAAAGAGCAGAGGCTGGGAGCTTTTCTTGTGGCCCTGCCACCTACTGACTCGGTGAACTTGGGCCTGTCACTTGACCTCCAAAGCTCCGTTGCTCAGCAGCATGGGTTTTAGAAAACCACTGCCACTGTCAACCCTGCAAGCGCTCAGTGTTCCCAGAGCCCTCTTCTGAGCGCCCCACTCCCACAGGCTCATGCACTTCTGCACCTCTCTTGGGGCACAGGGGTTAGGCTTCCTGCGAGGTCCTGTGGATGCCTGTGGTCAGCGCCTTCCTCTTTCAGGGGGAGACCAGAGCGGGCTTCTTTTTCCATGCACAGGGCAGACACCATCCCCACCCACCTGGATCCAGTCAGAGTATCTTCAACTGGCAGAACACCGTCTCCTTCTTCATCTCAGGATGACTTTTATTCTGGGAAGCTCTCTGGAGCTTCCACCTTCTCTTTTGTTTCCAATCCAGATGCATATCCATTTTAGAATAGTAATAATAACAACAATAATAGTTATTATTGTTATTGTTATCATCCCTGGCAACCAAATTTCAAGCACCTGCTGTCTTTGTCGTGGCCGGGGATCCAAATCTGCATGTACTTCCTGACCACAAATTAGGTCAGAGCTAAGTCAGGAAATGCCAATCAGCCTTGGATTCAGGGAGCATCTTACACTGCGGGGCTGCAGTGGAAGGCAGGCCAGCCAGCCTGTGCCACCTATAACAGCGTCATTTGCATAGTTGCAATCAGGAGAGAATGCCTGAGAGGCAGAGGGGATTCATGCACATGCAAAGACCCTTTCAGATCGGCATTCCTGTCTGCTTTAAATGGGGAGCCAAGGCGCCGGCTGCAAGGGGCCTCTCCTGCCTCCCTTTCAGCCTGACTCTGCAGCCTGTGCCCAGAGAGACTTTCCACTGTTTGAAAGCGCTGTGTGATGTTCCTGGGCACTCTTCTTCTCCATGATGGATGACATACCTAGCAGGCATTATTATCCATAATTTAGTGAGAGGGAAGAGAATCAAACACAGGTTGGAGGACTTGTTCACTGCAGCAGGAAGTCACAGCCCAGGCTGAGGAAGACCCTGCAGCTTTGCTTGGGCTCCCCATCTGTTGCTCAGCCTCAGCAGCAGCTTCCTACCTGTATCCAGTAATCAGTCCACCTAAGCCCTGCCAAATAAGGAAGGACAAGGCACTGGTCTTTTTTTTTTTTTCCCACTACCTCTCCCTTTGAACATCTTCACTTGATTTGCAAAGCATTGTAACAGTGCCATCACCAACTCCACACAACCACCGCCACTGCCCCTCTCCTCCCATGAGAGAGAGAGAGAGAGAGAGAGAGAGAGAGAGAGAGGGAGAGGGAGAGGGAGAGGGGAAAAGAGGGGGAGAGGGAGAGGGGAAAAGAGGGGGAGGGGGAGGGGGAGAGGGAGAGGGGGAGGGGGAGGGGGAGGGGGAGGGGGAGGGGAAGGGGAGGCAGAGGGAGAGAGAGAGGGAGAGGGAGAGGGAGAGGGAGAGGGAGAGAGGGAGAGAGAGAGACCACAAATACAGTCATGTAGGGTTCTTCCTCCTTCTGCAGGCTGAGCACACAAGGAGTTACTGTTTCTCAGTGTTGCTCCTGGGCCCTGAGAGAGGCTGCTAAGCCTTGGGAGAACTGTGTGCCACTTAAATGACAAGTACCAGGGTCTGATTGATATTCTCTGTAAAGCTGTCCCCAGTTACACGGTTTTTCCTTGGCACCTATGATTTATGGAATATCCTTGTATTAATTAGGCATATGCTAGTATTTTGGAGAGGCAATACGACAATTCTCTTAGCATTTCATTGTATAATGCATACGATTTATGGAAAAGACATGTTTTTAGAAAATGAGAGAAAAGGTTAAAAGCCTTCTTCAGATATTGTAATGGAAAATAATGTCATGAAAAAATAGCGATCCCTTAAATATTAAAAAAAAGGGGGGGGGAGGAAGTTCTTTAGTAGAACAAAACGTGAAACCCCAGTGGTAGCCCTGACTCAGCGGACAAAGCCGCTGATAGAAGCCCCTGCGGCCCTGTCTACAGCTGCTGTAGTCTTTGCAGGGTGGTCTTCACTTTACGGTCTCGCTGGAGAGAAGTGCCCACCAGCCAGGAGCACCTCTTGGACTGCTCAACATTAGAGCTCCTCGCTAAACTGAAGGGGAGCCAGGCCGGGATCAATGCGTGCTTTGAGCCTCCTGATAATTGCTGCTCAGATCTCAGCTCCTGCGATTATTATTTGGGCTAAGGTGTGTCACCCGGCTAGATGGCCGTTGACATGAACATGCAGAAAAGCAGCCAGTGCATGCACAGAGCTAGCAGGGCTGGGCTACATAGCAGTCCAACCTGCCTGTCCCACTGTAATCTCTTTGTTCCTAGGTTTCTCCACATGGGACAAGAATGACAGTCACTTCTGCAGAGGACAAGAGAGAACAAATAGGAGGGGAATTTAATGTTGATCAAAGCCTTCCATAAATGCAAAAGTAGCTTTCATTTTGCAGAAATTGACCGATGTGAAGGAAGCATTCTTCAGATGCCTACTTGCGTGTCTGCTCTAGGCAATGCCAGAAGATATCAGTAAATACACCTGAGCCTGCTGAACACTTAGCTCAGAATGATCACTACATGTCAGGAACACACAGAGTGGAGCTTTCCTTTAACTGTGAGGTCAGGTGACGTTATTTCAGGCACCCTATTAAAGTATTTGGGGGAATTCAAAGGAAACCCTAAATAAACTCCTATTTCGTAATTTCTTTATCTTGCTCAACCTTCAGTCAAGGATGTAAATACGACCACCTCTAAGGGCCAGGTAAATCCAGCAATGCAAGTAAGCAGGCCACCTTGAGCCTACAGACAGGATCACCTTGGAGCAAAAAACAAGCTCCTTCTTCCAGTCGACTGTCGGTCTGTAGTCAGGCCAGGTAGGACTCACAGGTGCATCACCAGGTCAGCATAAGGGACCTAAGGAATTTATTTAAGAAAGGATGAATTAACAGAACAGTAGGATAGGAGGGGTACAACTCCACACAATTCCCACCACCCGGTCTCCATATCCCATCCCCTTCCCTGATAGCTTTCCCATTCTCTATCCCTCTGGGAGTATGGACCCAGGGTCGTTGTGGGTTGCAAAATTTCTTTGTCTTTGACTTCCTTTTGTGCGAAAGAAAATAAAGATAAAAAGTACATTATAGGACTAACTGGAGGAATAAATAGACCATATATATCAAGCACATGACTACCACCACAAGCCAAAGGCGTGATGAACGTCTCTAAATATCTGTACCCAGGACATCACAAAGATGACATAGGCTCACTGGTGAGTCGGGAACTCACTCCACGTTCTAGATGTTGCTGTTCTCCTTTTACAGATGAGGGAAAGCCCAGGGAGAGTAGAATGCCACCCCAAGCTCACCCAGTCATTTATTCAGCAAGTTGGCATCACTTGACCGTTCCAGTCTTAGTTTCCCTCTCCTTGCAGAATGTAAGTCTCTGCGCTCTGCCATGAACCACATAGACTGTGACACTGTAAGACAGTTAGCTTAGAAAAAAAGCAAATACATTTAAAAATCAAATTGATAAGGTTAGCTTTGGAGTGAGTGAGAGAATCAACCTTCTGCATCCCACAATGATCTTGGGTCCATGCTCCCAGAGGGCTAAAGAATAGGAAAGCTATCAGGGGAGGGGATGGGATACAGAGGTCTGTTGGTGGGAAATGTGTGAAGGTGTACACTTGTTATCCAATGGTTTATCAATGTTTCCTTTTTAAAAATAAAAATATTTAAAAAAATCAAATTGATGGGGTCTGTAGTCAACAATATTTATACACTTTTCTTATACTTTGGAGATACTCTCCTGATCCAGCTTTGTAGCCCTTTTTCCAGCCATGACATCATCTCCCCAGACAATAACCTGGGTCCACCTGCATATCAGATGTCAGGCTCAGGAAAAAATATTATAGTCATGGGACCTTTGGAATATAACTAAACTAGGCCTACTAGCTATCTTCAAAACAGATACCCCAAATCTTCATCTGCGATATTTTTGCCTTTAGGGTCATGGTTAGTCAACAATTTGTTTGGCTTTATATCTTAATTCTTCTTTTAGCCTCTAGGTTCCAGATGCTGCCAAAATGCCAGCCGGACTTTCCTGGGAAGACGACCCCACCAATGTGTCCTGTATCCCCACTTCCCCAGAGCCCTTCCCACTAGGGAAAGAGAGAGACAGGCTGGGAGTATGGATCCACCTGCCAACACCTATGTTCAGAAGGGAAGCAATTACAGAAGCCAGACCTTCCACCTTCTGCATCCCACAATGACTCTGGGTCCATACTCCCAGAGGGATAAAGAATAAGAATGCTATCAGGGGAGAGGATGGGATACAGAGTTCTGGTGGTGGGAACTGTGTGGAGTTGTACCCCTCTTATCCTATGGTTTTGTCAGTGTTTCCTTTTCATAAATAAAAATAAAAATAAAAATAATACTGTAAACCACTACCCCTCGCCTTCCAATAAAGTAAAATAAATGAATAAATACAATTTACAATAAGAATTTTAAAAAGGTTCCTGAAACCTGCTCTCAATTTCATTGGACTTCTTTTCTCCAAGAGTTTTTGCCAAAGCATTCCTAATTAACCTGCTGAGTGTGTGTGCAGAAGTGGCTTCTTCCTCCTGTGCTTGACTCTAGGGAAGTCACCACTCACACAGACCCACCCGTTCATGTCTCCAGGGAGTCGAGTGCTCTGTAGGAACCTGTAGTTTTTAAACAACCCTGAGGACCTACATGTGCACTATATAGGCAGACATCTTGGCACCAGGATCAGTGCTGGCAACATCTGATCATCATAGCACGAGAGACCAGGGGAAGCTAGACAGGGAAGGGAATGCTTTGTTTTAGTTAAGGCTGTCTTCCAACTTTCTACAAATCTCTGGTCCATCAGGAGCCTGCCTCCTCTACATGGTGATTCTTTTCAAAGTTTTCTTTTATTTTGTCTTTTTTCCCCTGGTATAAAATTGTAACATGTATGGTAAGTCAAATATTATCATTGCCATACACAAATAAATTTATCACCCCGTGATTCTGTATTTTTTAATGTAGACTAGTTTATTGTTATTATTATTTAATTGTCTTTTCCTGGGACTTTGCATGCTCAGTAATCTACCTCTCCCAGCAGACTTTTTTCTTCTTCTTTAAATAGAATGAAAGTGCTCTCAGGAAGCTTCCTTTAGCAAGTGGCTCTGTACCATGCAGCCTCAGCCTTGGCTGGTCCTCACACTTGGTGGAGCACATGGTCTGTCAGAAACCCAACTTCAGGCTGTTTCGTTATTATCTTCATTTATTCATAGAGACAGCCAGAGATTGAGAGGGAATGGGGAGACAGAGAGGGAGAGAGGCAGAGAGACATCTGCAGTCCTGCTTCACCACTTGCAAAGCTTTCCCCCTGCAGGTGGGGACTGGGCACTGGAACCTGAGTTCTCGCTCACTGAAACGTGTGCTCAACCAAATGTACCACTACAGGCCCCGAAATCCAGGGTTTTTTAAAATAATAAATGTAAAACATAAAACATGTAGTAATTTAATAATAAACAATTCTGCTTACAAATATATTTAATAAATTATTTTCTTCATTTAAAGAAAAATTGCCCCCCCCAATGTCATTAGTATTGATCTTGATGAGGTTGGAAATGACAGTTAACTCTCAATGTGCTCTATGAACATTTAGTCATTATTGACTCTATGAGAAACAGATCAAGTGTCCATTTCCTTTACTACAGTGACAGTTAGAGATGTGGTCCTGGGGGTGGTGCAATGGATAAAGTATTGACCTCTCAAGTGTGATGTCCTGAGTTCAATTCCTGGTAGCACATATACTAGATAGAATTATGTCTGGTTCTTTCTCTCTCTCTCTCTCTCTCTCTCTCTCTCTCTCTCCCTCTCTCTCCCTCTCTCTCTCTCTCTCTCATTTAAAAAATAGTAAGAGCACATGTCTCTGTAAATGGAACACCTCTGCATTTCTATTATTAAAAGAAACTTCTTCTATATCATTAAAGCATAAAATAATAAGGATCTAACAATAATCTTCTGTCTTAAGCTATTGTTTAACCTCACTGTTTGGCAATGATGTCAACGAACATACAGGGGAAGCAGGAGTTTCCAGAGGCCTACTCTGTCCATGCTGGGCACACAGAACTCTGCCTCTGTGCCCCCTTGTAATCAGCCATGGCCATAGGACTTTCTTTGTTTATGTAGCTGTGTGTGAAAGAGTTATTTCATCCTGAAGTAATTAATTAGTGGCATTGATTCTCTAACTCTTCCTTGCACCTTGAAGTTGATTATGGAAGAAGTCTGATATTAAAATGCCAAAAGAGTTCAAGTCACCTGTTGAAATCAACTCATAAGTGGTCTAGAGTGATTGAAAACTGCAGTTTTATTCAACGGCTACATTGATGGTTGGGGAGTCTGAGTGGGTCATCACAGAGGAATGTTACCAATGATTTTACAGAACCCAAATAGAACACTCATTCAGAATCATGGCTGTGCCTCATTAAATTCTGGAAATAAAACTTACATTGGGTTGCTGGAAAATCCAGGACTCCCCTTCTCATGTTGTCCCAGCTTTATCAAGCTGATCTTAACTTACTGGCACAACTATAAAATGTCCATGCTGATTTTATCTTTAACTAAAAGCAAACATTAAAAAAAAATACTGAAAGTGCCTTTTCCATATCAAAATCTGTCCAGTCTTTGTCCCTCTTCATTTCTCTAGGCTCTACCATAAAAGAAAATAAATAAATAAATAACTTACCGTATGTTGCCTGAGAACCATCTTCAGTTCCCAGAGTCCTCACTCAGCATTTCCCTGGGTTCATGTCTGTAGTCGAAAGATCTCCAAGGTCCCCGTTCCAGACAGGGTGAGACTGACTTCCTTGGAGTGTGTCAGCTGAGGTCATCCTTGGATCTGATTGGTGAGACGATCTTGCAAAAACACAGAAGAGGACGTTTAATCATGTCTTCTTACCCCTCGCCTTCTTCCTCAGACTTTACTTTGGCTTTTTTTGTTTTTCACTAAGCAATAATGAGAATGTTATATATTTTTTTCCTTTTTGTGTATTTATTTTTATTTTTTGTCATCACTAGGGCTTCACTGATGCAGACTGATTTTCTTTTTTTTTTCCTGAGAGGCAGAGACAAAGATACCATAGCTCTGAGACTTGCGTAAGTACAATGAACCTGTGTAATGCCCATGACATGCATATCGTATAAGTGAGCTATCTTGCCAGGCCAGTCACAGCATTATTTTCACTGTTTTGCTAGGGAAACACTGAGTCACGAGACGCATTGTCTCGTGGGTGCAGTCTCTCAGCCTTCCATTGTGGGTCTTGCTAGCTAATGATCACAACACCATCTTGCACTATGTCCCTAGTACCCACTTCCCCCTCCCTAGATCTTTAGCCTTGCTTCAAGTCCAAGTTCTCACCTGCATTTTCCTTTTCACCCTTGTTTGTTTCTTATGGTCCACCTGTAAGAAAGCTCGTTTGGTATTCATTCTTCTCTGACTGATCTCAATGATCATGATTCTTTCCGCTTCCACCCATGACGAAGTGAAGGGAATATTTTCATCATCTTGAGTAGCTGAGTAGTACTTCCCTGTGTATATATGATACCCTTATTTTTCACCACTTATCTGCCATTGGGAATTAGGGTTGCTTGCATGTTAGGGCTATTATAAATAGTGCTGCTATGAGGTTCACAGGTATCTCTCTGGATAGAGTTTGTGTTCTCTTGGTAGATGCCTCAGACTGTGATCCCCAGGTCAAAAGACAGGTCCATGCCTAGTGTTAGGAGTTGCCTCCAGACTTCTCCACGAAGATTAGACACTTTACATTCCCACCAGCAGTGTGGATGTGTCCCTCCCTTTCCCATCTCCCACCCTCACCAGCACTGGTCTCTGTTCTTCCTGTTGAGTGACCTTCTCACAGGTGAGTGGTATCTCACTGCTGTTGACACATTCAGTCTTTGCAAGTGTGCAGATTGTCTCTTTGAATACACTGATATTATTTCATAACCTTCACCACCACACACATCCCTCACTTTCTGTCTTGCAAAGCTGAAACTGTTACTGTTACACTGCGATGTTCCTCTCATTCTTCTCCACCAGCATGAAGAAAGGACCATTAGGCTTTTACGGCCTTAGCAGCTGTAAGCCCACCATAAAGTAGAAACAGTGTATTTCATGTTTGCTCAGAGCCCACTTCACTTAGTTTAGACCCTGCCAATTCTCTCCTCCTTAGACTAGAATCTGTCTGTAGTCCTTTGCATATAGGTTTTTCTCAACACAACTTTTTTAAAACCATCCTGATATGCCTGTGTTACTCTCTGAGGTCTGCTCTATTCCACTGGTCTGTTTGTCTTCATGCAGATGTTGCATTCTTTTGATTATTGAAGTCATGAAGTATGAATTCTCATGTTTACACTATTATAGGAATGTATGCCCTTAAAAATAGCGCTATTCATTTGAGGATTTTTTTCTTTTACTGAAAAAACAAGCAAACAAAAAGAAAAACTCAGTGGGGTTTTCACAGTAACTACACCAAATCACTAGATTCATGTTGAGTAATATTGACATCTTTAAAATGTAAAGTCTTGGGAATCAGGCAGTAGCTCAGTAGGTTAAGTGCAAGGACCACATAAGGATCCCGATTCAAGCTCCTGGCTCCCCACCTGCAGGGGAGTCGCTTCACAGGCTATGAAGCAGGTCTGCAAGTATCTTTATCTCCCCCCTCTCTATCCTCCTCTTCTCTCTCCACTTCTCTCTGTCCTATACAACAGCTATGACAATAACAACAACAATAATAATTACAACAATAAAACAACAAGGGCAACAAAAGGGAATAAATAAAAAATTAAATAAATATTTAGGGAGTACCACAGTAGTGTAGCTGGTTAAGCGCACGTGGCTCAAAGTGCAAGGACAGGCATAAGGATCCCGGTTCGAGCCCCTGGCTCCCCACCTGCAAGGGAGTCGCTTTACAGGTGGTGAAGCAGGTCTGCAGGTGTCTGTCTTTCTCTCCTCCTCTCTGTCTTCCCCTCCTCTCTCCATTTCTCTCTGTCCATTCAACAATGACATCAATAATAACTACAACAACAACAAAAAGGGCAGCAAAAATGGAAAATAAATATTAAAAAAATTAAAAAATAATTTAATAAAATGTAAAGTCTTTTAATTCATGAGCTGTGTATATCTCTTTATATTTCATTTAGTTTTTAAACTAGTGATTTAATAAAGTTGTAAGATAATAGAGAATGTTTTTAGGGAGTGTAATGCTAGATAGACTTTTTTTTTTTAGTTATTTGATTGTGATTTAAGAGGGGTGAAATTCCATAATGTCACCATGAAAAGAATTCTGCATCCCATCTACTCTGGGAGTATGGACCCAAATTCTTCTTGGGGTGTTGTAGGTGGGAATTCTGGCTTCTGTAATTGCTTTTCCATGGGACCTGGGTATTGGCAGGTGGATCCACACCCCCAGCCTGTTTCTATCTTTCCCTAATGGGGGAGTTCTAAGGGGAGGTGAGGTTCCAGGACACACTGATGAAGTTGTCTGTCCAGAGAAATCAGGATAGAATCATGGTTGCATCAGCAGCTTGGTGGCTGAAAGGCAGTAAGATATGAAGTAAAATATTCAATAAACAGGATGTTTCTATCTTCCCCCAGTGGGGCAGGTCTAAGGGGATATTAGGTTCCAGAACACACTGATGAGGTAGGTCA
This sequence comes from Erinaceus europaeus, assembly GCF_950295315.1. Lineage (NCBI taxonomy): Eukaryota > Metazoa > Chordata > Mammalia > Eulipotyphla > Erinaceidae > Erinaceus > Erinaceus europaeus. The sequence continues at coordinate 1,514,471 of NC_080165.1, read as the reverse complement.
TCTGTCCAGAGAAGTCAGGATAGAATCATGGTTCCATCAGCAACTTGGTGGCTGAAAGGCAGTAAGATATAAAGCAAATTATTCAATAAATAGGTACCCAAAGGTAGGAATAGAGCAAATGAAGCTAGGGGTCTTTCTGTGGGAGGAAGCTGGGAAGTCTTTTTCAGGCATATTGCATGTGGCCCATAACTTTAGTAATTTTCACCTGAGCATGATAGCTAGTATGTGGGAGAGCTAAAAGTGTTGTCTGGGAAGATGTTGTCAAAGTTGAGAATAGAATTAGAACTGGGATCAGGGCAGAGAGAATGTCCCAAATATGGGGAGATTATATAATTACCATCAACTCTTTACCCCAGTGATCTGACCTAGTGCATATGTCTATTCCTATTTTGTACTGGAGCTTGTACAACCTCTGAGTCCTTGTCAGTTTAGGCTCACGGTCCATGGCCACTTTCTTTCTTTCTTTTTTTTTTTTTAAGGACTGTCTCACTTTTTTCTTAGTCTTTCACCTTCTTGATTCATTTCTAACCTTTTTATTCATTGTAGTTATATTGTAAATGGAATGATTCTCTGTCGGGAAATTGTGAGGATGTGGTGGAGCCTAGCAGGGCTTGACCTGAGGAGTGTGTCTATCCTGTCAGTCTCTCTCTCTACCAAGAGGTTGAGCAAGGAGGGACAGGAATAACCCCAAAGGTGTGCCCCGTCTTATCAGACTCCCTGCCTCACAAAACACTCTGCATTCCTGATACTATGGACATTAGATAAAAAGAAAGGGGGAGATGTTGGGAAATTGTGAGGATGTGGTTGAGCTTGGCAGGGCTCACCAAGCACCCTGCATTCCTGATACTGTGGCCTATCTACATAAACATTGTTTTGCCTGAAAGATCCCCACTCATTCCATTCCTTTGATCTATCTTCCTTCTACCCTCAAGACCCTCCCTGCCTGCAGGGTAGAATTAATCCCACCAATTAAAACCTTCACAACAGTTGCTAAGGAAGTTTCTACCTTCCCAGACCCTCTTTGTCTTTCTCTGCCCCTTTCCTAGCCATTTCTGTTTCCGACTTGCCACTTCCAGGTCTGCCCTTTAAAAACCTGGGCTCTCTGATCAATAAAGAATTGTACTGTCTCACTGCCACCATGTGCTTGGTTCCTGAGTCATCTCCCTCACATTGATGAGTGAGTAGCAGCCCAGGCTGGCTCCAGTCGAGTTCTCTCCAACCCAGAGAGTATGCACCCAGGAAGAGGCACCCCCATGCTAGCCCGGCACTTCTGTTAATTTTCTTTTTGGGTAATTCATGAAATGGATTAAAAGACAACATATTTGTGTGTATTCACGTTGTGCCCTGCTACTTAGCTCAATGTATTTAGTCTAATAATCATAGTTTATCTTCTTTATTGTTGAGACTTCGGTTTTCTCTGAATTTTCATTTCTTTACAAATTGAACACTTTTCATTATTTTTGACTTTTTGTTATTGGATCATTTGTTCTAGCTAGAATTCCTAGTACTCTAGTGAAAATAGTAAAATAAGGTATTCCTGCTTTGTATCTGACCACAGACAAAAATTTCAGGTTTTACAGTGAGTATGTCCTTCACTGTAGATTTGTACTATGTAGATTTAAATTATATCTGGATAGTTACCTTCTAGTCCCAGGTTTTTGAGGTCTTTTATTTTAATCATGAAAGGATGTTATAGACTAACCATTATGATTTTAACACAATTTTAATATTTTTTCTTTACATAAATTAAGCTTTCTAGTTTTTCTGTACAACTTGTGACTGAAAACTGGAAATGTGAATCTTAGAATATAGTAACTCTGGAAGCAAGATTCTTCACATTGCCTAGGGTTTGCTTGTCTATGTTCTTGTATGTTGGGTCATTGTAGACACTCTTTGTTCTGGGATCAGCCTGAAATATAAAACTAAGGTCCTTTCAAGTCTTTTCCAAGCCTCAGTCTTCCCCTGAGTCTACCAGTAACTCTCTCATTGCTCTGGTATATTCAGTTGATTTTGAATGTTTTAATTACTCTCAAAAGTGGAAAATGAGAAAAATGAAAGGGTAAAACAAAGAAAATGAACTTTACATTGTCTGGAAGCCATCTCAGCCTGAGGGGGAGAAATTTGGAAAAACAGGAAGGGTGTAGACAGAGATGCAGCCATCTCTTCTTGCATCTCTGATCAGAAGAACAGATGGGCTTTCCACATGTGGAGAAGAGGCCCCTCTCTGTCCATTCTGACTGACACAGGCTGTGTGCAGTCACCACTCCAGCGACGTGTCCAGAGCTCTCTTGCTTGGAGCTAGGGACTGTAGAATGCTCAACTCTAGGAACTCAAGTTAGCCACTGTGTCTCATTGCTGGCTTACCCTGGACAGTGCAAGACTTCAACTCTTCAGAGTTCCAAAGCACTGCAATACTTCAATACGACAGAGTTCTAAAATTCTTTCTTTCTTTATGCATTTATTCTTACAAGAAGGAGACACGTCAGAGCACCACTTGGTCATAGGCAGTGCCTGGAATTGAACTCCATGCTTAAAAACCATCCAGAATCCTATTCCTTGTTCAGAAACTCCACACCTGAGGAGACCATGGAAGAGGCGAGATGAAGTCTCATGTCTCCAGCTTCTCTTATGGTTTAGATGGCAGGAAGTGTTGGGGTCTGGTAGTGGTGCACCTGGCAGAGCACACAAATTGCCTTGTGCAAAGATTCAACCCCCTCGTGCCCACCTGTGGGGAGGAGTTCTTCAAGAGCCACAGAGTTGGGTGATAGCTGTCTCTCCCTTTCTCCCCCCTCCCCTTTATCTACTTCTCTTTGTTGCTATTAGAAAGAAAAGACAAGATAAGGTAGAAGGAGATGGAGAGGAAGTAGAAAAGAGAAAGAAGAAAGAAAAAATGAAAGTGTCTTGCAGACACATAGTACAATAGGTTAGACCATAACAATTGTCTAGTTTCAGTGGAATCAGAGGATAGAAGGGATGTCTTTGGAGTTAGCAAGAGTATGGCCATCACAGAATTACATGATGGGGGGTATGGGACTAATTTAAGATTCTTTAATCCTTGCCCTCTCATCTGAGAGATTCTGAATTTTCCAATAGCCATTACAAGTTATTTTCTAATAAAAAATAATAGTAAGATTTGCCTTCTGGTACTTGTAGTTAAGAACTCAGCTTCAATTCCATGAGGAAGACAGAACTCATAGAATACCCCATATTCAAGAGGGCTGCCAGCGGATCTAATAGGTGTAGCTCGGTGAGGAAACATTAAGTTATGATAAGGACTTCTGGAGCAGATAATATTTGGAATATAACTAACTGGGCTGGCACTTTCAATACTAATAGCAACAGTCATTAAGCTTCAATTTAGATGATAATAGCTGTGCTAATGCATGAACCTCATCTCAGTGTTTCTCAAGCTGTCCCTGCTCATTTGTTAAGATTATAAATTCCCAGTCTCCAGTTCAGACCCACTTATTCAGAATCCAAAAGGACTCACAAAAAATAACTATATTATTTGGAGTCCGGCGATAGTGCAGTGGATTAAGCGCAGGTGGTGCAAAGCACAAGGACAGGCATAAGGATCCTGGTTGGAGCCCCAGGCTCCCCACCTGCAGGGGGGTCGCTTCACAGGTGGTGAAGCAGGTCTACAGGTGTCTGTCTTTCTCTCCCCCTCTGTCTTTCCCTTCTCTGTCCATTCCTCTCTGTCCTATCCAACATCAATGACATAAATAACAATAATAGTGAAACAATAAGGGCAACAAAAAGGGAATAAATAAATAAAAATAAAATATAAAAAATTTTTAAAAAATAGCTATATTTCTGGGGAGTCGGTCTGTAGCATAGTGGGTTAAGCACAGGTGGTGCAAAGCACAAGGACCGGCATAAGGATCCCGGTTCGAGCCGCCAGCTCCCCACCTGCAGGGGAGTCGCTTCCCAGGCAGTGAAGCAGGTCTGCAGGTGTCTGTCTTTCTCTCCTCCTCTCTGTCTTCCCCTCCTCTCTCCATTTCTCTCTGTCCTATCCAACAATGACAACAACAATAATAATAACTACAACAATAAAAAACAACAAGGGCAACAAAAGGGAATAAATAAATAATAAAATAAATATTTAAAAAAATAGCTATATTTCTTATAAGCATCTTGAGTAATTGCAATATTCAACAAAATTTTAGAAATCATGTAGAACTTGCTTGATCATCTAAAAACTATAAATTTGAAGTCACAGTTCCAAAGAAGTCATCTGTTTAGAAGCACAAGCAAGCACATGGAAAGTGCATATATGGGCCCCTGTGCAGTGACTGACATGCATCTCCTCTCCCCAGCCCTCCTCCCATTACCACAGACTTGCAGCTAGATTAGTGTCAAACAGGTAAACTCCTGAGAGTTATTACCTATATAATACTTACTGTATTTAATGTTCTGAAGTTGGACTCCCCATTTGGAAAGTCAGAGGTTATAGTACCTGCCTTAAAATGCATGCTAGAGGGCAGAGCAGATAGCTCAGGGCCCAGGGCATTGGCACTGCCAGACATGCAACCAAGTTCCAGGGTCCAGTGCCACATGGGGTTACTGAAGCTTCCACTGCTGTGCATCTCTCTCTCTCTCTCTTTCCTAATGAAAAAAAAAAAAAAACATGACAAGAGTGAATATGACAAGGCCCTAGATAGATAGATAGATAGATAGATAGATAGATAGATAGACATAGATACTGAGATATATACATATAGATATATATAGATATAGATATTCTTGGTAGATAATTTGAAATGAAATCTGGATATGTCGATATATGTTTGATTTCTCTCATTTTAACTATCTCAATAAGTTTGATTCCATGATTTTGAGGAAGCATATATCACCTGTTTAATATTCCAGCCTGGTTCTGTCTTCTGTTCATGTGCTCAACTGTGAGCCTAAGCTCTTTGCTCTGCACAGAAGGAAGTACCATTTTTGTGTCACATCGGGGTTCTACTTCTAAACATACATTCTATTCTGAAAGATTTATTTTTATTTTTTCTAAAATTTACACTTTACTATTTATTTATTTATTGTCTATTTTTAATTCAGACAGAGAGAGATTGAGAAGGTAAGGGAAAACAGCGAGGTAGAGAGAATGAGAGACACCTGTAGTCCTGCTTCACTGCTGAAGCTTCCTCACTGCAGGTGGGGACTGGTGGCTTGAACCCAGATCCTTGCACATGGTGACATGTACACTGTCTGATTTCTTCCCTAACTCTAGGTCAGCAAGTCACCTTTCTTCCCCGTGCTCACAGCAGCCAAAGCTGGAAGGAGCCCAGCTGCTGCTAGCCATTGAGGAGGAGTCCAAAAGTGGAGATGGCAAATGTCATTAATTTGTTAAACAAACGAGGGCTGTGTACTTTATGATTCCACAACTCCTTCCCTCTCACTGCTGCCTGGCTCATTGTGGCAAGTCCACGTGGCTTTATAACCTTCCCTCTCACTGCTGCCTGGTTCACTGTGGTTAATGTTGTGATCTGATCAACTCCACAGTGTATAAGGTAGTGAGTCACTGAGTCTTTCCAGCTTCACCAAGACTGTCATCCAGTCAGAGAAGACTTAGCTATATACTAGGCAGGTCACAACCCGAGACATGGGGACTGTACTGAGGCAGGGTCAGTCCTCAGAGACTCACAGTCAGTAACACCTTGATAATTCAAACAACTAATATTCAATACCTCATGTCTTGAATTATCTCTTTTCTGTCTTTTATCACATTTCTCTCAGAGAACAAAAAAAGTTCTTCACAACACAAGAGTCTGACCTGCATCTTAATAACTACCATGAATCCTCTCCATGACAGATTTCTAAGAACGGACCCATGATAGACCCTGAAGGAAATCCTAGGGCCATCATACTGGCTTCCAAGACCTGTAGGAGCCACAGTCTTTTGCTGTGATCTAAACTGCTGACCTGCCCAGAAAACTTGATCTTTTTGCTAGGCATTTCCCCTTCCTCCCAGTGGAATCTAGCCCTGATCACCTGCTGAGTAAAAAACAAAAACAAAAACAAAAACAAACAAACAAAAAAAAACCTTTGGTGCCCTACTTTCAATTTAGTCAGATCCTGCGTTTAGTTTCCGTTTCTGATCTTCTTTCTCAACTTCTGTTGATGAGTGGGATCATCCCATACTCTATCTTTCTGACTTAGCTCACTTAACATGATCTGACTAAATTGAAAGTAGGGCACCAAAGTAAAAACCCTGTGGTGAGGGGGAGGGTGGACATGCGGCTTCCTGGGCCAGCAGGGGTGGGTGGGGTGGGTGGGATGGGACACAGTCTTTTGGTGGTGGGAATGGTGTTTATGTACACTCCTATTAAAGTGTAGTCATATAAACCACTATTTAATTAATATGAGAGGGAAAAATTGTATGTCTTGAAGTTTTTAAAACACAAACTGAGTCTTTTTAATACATAGGATGTTTCTTTGATATGCGGACTCTCTCAAAAGCCCAGACCAAGTATATGAGAAGCAACCAGTGGCACAGCTATATATATATATAAGATACTGGGTACTGTACAGCAAACCCTAACAAAAGGACTTTTCAAAGTTAACCCAATTACCAAATAATGTGATGATAACAATAATTATCCATTGTCTTTTTGAACCCTAAGACAGGAACCTCACATCTCCACTATAGAGCCTCTATTTCCCCCAGTCCTGCAACCTTAGGATAGGGCCCACTTTCCCGTATGCCTCTCCCAATCCATATCAAATAATATTGCATCAGCAGATCGCAACCTAATCAATGTAATGATTGCCACATCAACATGGTTCAGCTCAGGCTGTGTCCAGAGACTTCAGGTGTGGAATGACAACCCTTCAGCTTCATTACTCAGGTGAGACCTTTCCTTTCATAGGATTCTCTAATTCCATCCCCGGTGGTTCACTTTCTAACAAAGTCCCAAAACCTAGATATAGACTAGGTTCTGTGAGAGAGAATATATGTTCACACGTATCCATAAACTAGTGCAAAATATGTACCTGAAAGCAGAAGTACACTAGAGTTTGCAGTGAGTATCCCCCTAACACTTCCTCTCCACTATGCCAAGCTTTGGGTCCATGATTGCTCAACAATTTGTTTGGCTTTGTATGTTAACTCTCTTTTCAGTCACCAGGTTCCAGATGCCATCAGGATGCCGGCCAGGCTTCCCTGGACTGAAGACCCCACCAATGTGTCCTGGAGCTCCGCTTCCCCAGAGACCCACCTTACTAGGGAAAGAGAGAGGCAGACTGGGAGTATGGACCGACCAGTCAACGCCCATGTTCAGCGGGGAAGCAATTACAGAAGCCAGACCTTCTACCTTCTGCAACCCACAATGACCCTGGGTCCGTGCTCCCAGAGGGACGGAGAATGGGAAAGCTATTGGAGAGGGCATGGGATATGGAGATTGGGTGGTGGGAATTGTGTGGAGTTGTACCCCTCCTATCCTACGGTTTAGTTAATGTCTCCTTTCTTAAATAAGAAACAAAACAAGATACTGAAGTTTCAAATGAGACACTATCTTCTCCCTTAGCATGTGCCATGGGAATCAACCTGGAGGTTACAGGGACCTGTTTATGTTTCATCTTCGAAGTTCACATATGACCTTAATCCTAAATTTCTAACTTTAGTATTCTGCATTTTTCTATGCCTTGGACCTTTCAGGAACTTCAGTCTCAGAAACATATTGTTTTCCTATTTATTTCTACTGATCACCCTAATAATAAATCTTTCTTTTAATCTTTCTGACCAAACTTGGAAATCCAGGAACTATAAAGTCAGAAAAGTAGGAGACCGTCCTGAACCTCAGAAGGGTCCAGCTCAGGAGGAAATTCTTAAGTGCACAAAGTACTGGGAGCTGCACAGTCATTGTAAAGTGTTTGACAAGGCAGATCAAGCCCCCTATGTTGGTTCCTCTACCTGTGGGGATGGCTCAAGATTGCATAATTCTTTAAAACTGAAAAAGAGAAAAAGTTAAAATGCCTCCATGTGCAGATTCTGCCACACACATTTTTGTATCTGCATGGAGTCCAATCCCCCATGGACATCTCTTCCAAAACCGTCTTTGTAATTGTCCTCTTGTTCTTTGCATCCCCTCCCTATCTTTGGCCCACAGAGTCAGGACACAGGTTCAAAGAATCACACAATATGGCAAGAAGACCCTAAGAACTAAGAGCCCAGATTTTAGGTCAGACTGTTTTTAACCTCTGCCATTCAAGCCATTCTTAGTAACACCTTTATGGTCTTCTGGTAATCTCAAAGCACTCTTCTGTTTCCTGGTGGGGTTTTCCACATGTTGAAAGGCTTTCAGTTCACTGAGATCTGTTCTTTCTCACTCTGCCCCCTTCCCAAATCTCTCAAATCCAATGACCACCTTGAGCTTTAAGAAATTCAAGTTATCATGGAATATTTTTTCCCTGTTAAGAAAAAGCCCTAGCATACACACCTTTTGCTCAAAGTTTAATTAGAGTTCACAACCTATTCCTTGATTTATATGATGTAGGAAGACTTTTTTTTATCATTGTCTAGTTGTTTATTAAGTGCTGTAATCCACAGCACCACCCTAACACCCTTAAATATTAAAGATAAATATCACTGCAGTTATGTGAGATTTGCAAGTAATAGATGCCATTTTTCTGCTTAATACTATGCAAATCTATTTCAGATAAGTTTGGAATGTCCCCGAATTCCAGAGATATAACAAGAATTCAGGGGAACTCTTTAACCTTAACTTTAGTAGTGGGGAAAAGTACTTAAATGTTCAGATGTGTAAAACCACCCTGGAATAACCTTTTATGTTTCCACTCTGTAGAAATATTTCCGGAAGCTTAGTAGAGCTAGGTGGAAATGGGGCTGTGGATTAATTCTGACCTTCTGTAGCAATGCATTTGCAAGACCAAGAATTTATGTGTGCAGAATATTAAATGTCAAATGCAAATCTGGAAATGAGCTACACAGTTGCAGACAGTCCCTAATTGAGACTGTGCAGACTACTCCCTTTAAATGTTAATGAAACTGTAGTAATTACTAAATGACCAAAACAGCTCCAAAGCCAGGGTTCACAGCTGTAAACTATTACTTCTCAATTACTGGCGCGGGCCCGCATTAGCAGATGGTTCAGCCCATGGAAGGAAACTTCCTCAAGATGCTTCTCTCTCCAGGTCTGGACTCTGGAGCAAATTAGTGGAGCACATTTGAGAGGGCCAGAGAGTCTGTTTGGACATGTCACTGGAGATAAGCACTGTCTTTGATCTTCTTATTTTTTTCATTACACTCTTTTCAGAAAGTGCTGAATATCACAGAACACAAAGGAAAGAGAAGGAGAAACTGGCAGAGCTTATAAATGTTGCAGGAAGGTTCAGCTATCCACGGCTCTGCTAAATTGCTCAGTAGTATGCTCCCTGGATAAGTTGAGATGGAAGATAACACTGACTGGGGTGGGTGAATGAGAGAGAGATGGTCGGACCTGGGCAGGCAGTGCCCAAAAAGCAATTAGAAAATAAATAGGGCATTTGGATGGGCTCAGTGCCCTCAAGACAGAGAAGGCCTATGGGTCTGTGTAAGCAAGAGTGAAGCTGGAGACACAAGCACTGTCTGCATCAGAGCAGGCCTGTGGTTCTCCACAGCCTGTTCTCTGAGAGTCCTCTCGCCTTGCAAACTCAATGGGTTTATTAAGCTGAATGGGGGATTCTTTGATGTGTCTGGTGAGTCTCGCAGTGGAGTCTTTCAGCAGTATGAAAGACAGGTGAGGGAAGGCGCCTGCCAAGAACAGGAGGAAGGAAGAATTGTCTGACAAAGGATACTGCCAGCCTTACAGTGGGGCTGCTCTGGGGAAAGTATTTAAGAGGTCGGGTGATTACAGTCCAACTATAAGATATAGACAGTTCTAGCCTTGCCAGCAGTTTGACTCCTAAAACGGAATGGGAAGAGTAACTAAGAATCTTAGCTACATCCTTGAAGACATGAGTATCATAGTGCTTTCTAGGTGTAGAAAAATGTAAAGTTGGTCTAAGTAATCTGACTTTATGGTGCAGGCACCGAGTCCCAGTGACTGCAAGCAAAAGAAAAAAAGGAAAAAAAAAAAGTCAATATGTAATAGTGCATAATAGGAAACAAATAAGTATATCCACACAGATAACTATAATCTGTATACAGCTAAGAACATCCATAGGGCAGCCTCCCCTTCCCATCCCACCTCTTAGCCTGGGATTCTGAAGACTAGGCTAAGAGAGTCATGGTCAGGGTTTCTTCAGGCCCAGAACTTTGACATTTTTCTTTATTTAGCTGGACCAAAATTATTGCAAGAGAGAGTAGGTACAGCACTCTAATATGAAATTATCTCACTCACAGACAGAAGCTAAGAAATAAGAACAGAATGGGAGAGAAAAATCAGAACATGGACTGGGCTTGGTCTAATGCACCAAAGTAAAGGATTTGAGGTAGGCTTCATTTAGGTTCTGGTGCTTGGTGGTGGAGGAGGACCAGGGTGGGGATAAAGTGAGAAAATATACACATGTGCCAGCAATTGTATTTGCTGTGCATTTATAATCTCTCAGTAAATAATTAAAAATAAACTTGGAATGGCTTAACTATTACAGATAAAGAAAGCAGTTACTAGTTGATAATGTTGGTAAAGTAAACAGGGATAGACTAAAGAGCTTTAGTTTACTATAGACTAAGTAAACCTTATGAGGGAATCTTAATTTATTGCAGAACAGTAGAGCTTCTCAGGTCTCTAATGGACTAAGGTTTGCTTTGAATAAAACTTACTTTAAATTATGTGGAACATGGACTAAAGGGGATGCAAACTGGAGTGATGTGAAACAAGCCAGCTACAAAACACCAGACAGAAATTAGAATGCCCTGTGCCCTAGACAAAGGGCTGAGAATAGTTTGATTTCTGGGGTTACTGCAGGGCATAGAATAAATGTGATTTTATTTACTTGGATTTGAAAGGTATGAGAAAAAGAAAAGTTAATCTAGGATTTCTTTTTGAAGTGTCCAGGTCACTGATGGCGTCTTTCACTCAGATAGACAACAGAGGAGATAGAACGATTGAACAGGGAAGATTAATTTAAGCTTTCAGCTTTTGGAATTTCAGTTTCTTTATTTCAACCAAATTTCCAATGGGACATTCATAACTATAGCCTCACTCTATGGAGAATGGCACCAGAACTTGTGACATTTGGAAATAATTGGAGTGGTAGGAGAGGATGGGCTCAACAGAGTGACAGAGATTCAGTGACTAAACTAGAGTAAAATCTGAATCAAGACACTAAAGGAACCATATAATTCTCTGAGTAGGAGTACACAGTTCAGCCTCCTCTCCTCTTCCTTCACAAACCGAGAGGAAAGGTCAAATCTACAGTGTCTCAGGAATCTGCACTTGTGTCAGGCAGCCCCTCTGCTCCATCGCTGATGCTGTGGTCTGTTTACATAATCACTGTTTTGCCTGAGACACGCCCTGCCAGCAGGGTATTGGTTAATGCCACTGCTCAGAACCTTCGCAACAGCTGCTATGGAAGCCTGCTACCTTCACGCTCTTTTCTCCACCCCCTCTCCTAGCCAGTTCCTTTTCCCACTTGCCACTTCCGGTTAAAGATATATACAAAGGCATTGTCTCTGATCAATAAAGGCATTGCATTGCATTCCTGCTCTGCCACGAGTTCCTGGGTCCTCTCTCCCGAGTCGCTGAGTAAGCAGCAGCCCAGGTTGGCTCCTTTAGAGTTCTTCCCAACCCAGAGAGCACGTGCCCAGGAAGAAACACCCTCACACTGGCCCAGCACACTTGGGTGATCTGCAGCTCGATCGACCCCTGGGCCTTGTAATGGAGAGGAAAGAAAATGGATCCTAGACAGAGCTCCGTGCTGGTTCACAGATTTGGTGATGGAAGCTGAAGACACTACATTATAAAGGAGAAATCAAGGTCATCTGTTGGAGACACAGCAAGGTGGACTGTTAGAATTTACCCAGATCAGGCATGTATGGAAGCTGGGTGGACACATGGAAAATGAGGAAGGTCTGGGGGAATGTGAGAGACTCAGGTGGGTGGCCATTCCAGAGTGCCTGGTCAGGCTTGGACATGAGAACTTTGTGACTGTTCCATCAGACTGTTCAAGAGTGCAGCTAGAGAGCCGACCCAGGTGAGACAGCACATCTGGGGAGACCCTCCTTTTGCCATAACTGTGACCCACAGTGAGCCGTCAGCCCCCAGGGCACCTAAAGGAACTCTCTGTTGTGACATTGTCCTCTCAGCTGTCTTTCTCAGCATGCTTGAATTAAAACGGAAGTGCGTTCATTGAAAATTGAAGAATTTAAGGTCTCGACTTCAAACTGGACAAATAGGACTGATTCTGTCTCAAGTAATTTTATTTTTAAGTCACTCGTTTTTTCAAAATATAAAAATCCCATTTATTTTAGGACACGTATGTTCTTTGTCACAACTAATTCTGATAATTGTGGAGATTTGCATATTGAATTTTCAAAAATGTATAAACAGAATCATTGTTTTTACAAACTGTTTTGCCAGACACAAGTGCATTGTCAAGAAATGGACTTTTCTGGGACTCCAGCCACAAGAAATCATTTGTTTTGAATTAATATTGGTCCTGATTTGCCATAGTGATGTTGTCTTTGTCAATGAGAAAATCACGAGTCTAAATTTCAGTATTTAAGTTGTCTGAGAAAACACTATATCTTTATCCATAGATTTGTAGACTCCATCTTGCCAAGAAAATGGCAAGACTTTCTAATCAGAAACTAGATGTTGTTGTTGTTAGTGTCTCTAAATTGAGGGCAGCTGCTTAGTTTGAGTCAGTTATTCAGTCATGTCAGCTGACTGCAGTGGTAGTGTGAGGCTCGCAATGGGGTAACATGGCTTTTTAGTTTCAGCGGTGTATTTATCTGAAGACTTTGCATTAAATGGATTACCTAATTCATATATCAAAATATCCTTCCCACAGTTTGAATACTTTTGTTAAAAAAGAAAAGTGTAAACTGATTTCTCTTCAGTACCACTTTATTTTCCATTTATTTTACTCCTAATAAGTAGGTAGGTAAGGGGCTGGATGGTGGCACACCTGGTTGAGTGCACATGTTACAATGCTCAAGGAAGGACCCAGGTTCGAGTCTCCAGTCCCCACTGCAGGGGGAAAGCTTTGCAAGTGGTGAAGCAGGGCTGCAGGTGTCTCTCTCCTTCTCTATCTCCCCCTTCCTTCTGGATTTCTGGCTGTCTCTATCCAATAAATAAATAAATATAATGCAAAAAAAAAAAGTAGGCACATAGATAAACAGGCAGACAGACAAGAAGGAGAGAATTTTTTTCAGATTCAATCAAGCACAAAAGGTGTTGGTGTGGGAGCAAGTACTGAAGAATTTCATATTCACTTCCCTCCTTTGCTAAAGCCTCAACTCTGATGGCCATGTGTCCACGTTAGCAAATGAAGCTTCTTTCAGGTTGCTGGAAGACTCTCCGACCTCCCTGCATGCAGACGGAAGGTGCTGAGCCTTCATGGTGTGTGGACACCATTCAATAAAGAATCCCGAGCTGCTGGGCTGCCGACTACCACAGGTCACTGCTGCACTGCCTGTGTACAGGGCTTACGGAGCATGCAGATCTGACTTCCAGGGGGAGATCTCCCTGGAAAAGAAGCTTCTCGTGGTTTCTGTGCTCTTCTGTCTCTTTCTCTCTCTCTCTCCCTTTCTCTCTCTCCTCTTCTCTCTCTCTCCCTTTCTCTTTCTCTCTCTCTCTCCTTTTCTTTCTCTCTCTCCTTTTTTCTCTCTCTTCCTTTCTGCCGGGTTAGCTTCACGGGCAGGAGACAGAGAGGACCAGGGACTCATGGCTGAGCTGAGAACGCAGTTCAATCTTTATTCAGGAGTGGGGATACAGTCCAACAACCTAATCACAACACAGTTTTGTCCTATTTCCCTCCTACATCCCTCCTCAGGCAGAAGCGTCAGGAACAAAGGAAATACGTAGGATAGGGGGTGGGGAGAAGGAGAAAGCCCGAACCAGCGAGGACTAAGCCAAATGTCCCAGAGGCGGGGAGAAGACCCAACCAATGTCCCAGAGGCGGGGTGGGGGATGGTGGGTGGGTGAGGACCAACAGTGGATACGAAAATAGAACACATCGCAAGCAATACAAAGCAAATCAATGTGATGATCAAAACAGAAGGCTTCACAAGCAGAATCCAGAATCTTTCTCTCCTTTTCTCATTCTCTCCCTTTATTTCTCTCTCTCTCCTTTTCTCTCTCTCTCCCTTTATTTCTCTTTCTCTCTCCTTTTCTCTCCCTTTCTCTCTCTCTCTCTCTCTCTAGATAAGGGGACAAAGAAAGAAAGAAAAATTGACAAGAGGCAACACTACCAAAGCTTCCTTCTTGCACTGGGAGCCACCAGGCAGGGCTGTACAGTATTCATGTGCGTTATCCTGCACCATTTTTAAGACACAGATATCCATTCCAGAAACTCATTAATAAAACCCAAATGCTTCTTTGATGATGACTGTGTATACACAGCAATGGGATCCAAGAAGCTGATTATTTATTTATTTATCTATTTTTTCTCCAAGGTTATTGTTGGGGCTCCATGCTAGCACTACAAATCCATTGCCCTTGTGACTTTTTTTTTTTTTTTTTGATAGAATAGAGAGAAATTGAGAGGAGTGTGGAGATAGAGAAGGAAAGAGAAATATAGAAGTCTGCAGCCCTGGCTCACTGCTTGTGAAGCTTCTCTCCTGTAGGTGGGAGTCGGGGACTCTAACCCAGATCCTTGTGTGGCTCTTATGCTTCCCGCCATGTGCACTTAGCTGGGTGCACCACTGCCTGGCCCTCAGAATTTGATTTTCTGGAAGGTAAGTTAGTTGCACACAGAATGCAAAAATAGTTGACACTAACTTCAAGATCTGCTTCTGAATAGTGGACAATATCAACATCTCATCTACTTCAGTCACCTTGATTGTGAAAATATCAGGGGAATGTGTGTATGTAAGCATATGCATGTGTGAATGTGTGCATGTATGTGTGTGCATGCATGTATGCATGTAAGCATATGCATGTGTGAATGTGTGCATGTATGTGTGTGCGTGTATGTATGCATGTGTGAATGTGTGCATGTATGTGTGTGCATGCATGTATGCATGCAAGCATATGCATATGTGAATGTGTGCATGTATGTGTGCTGCATGCACTTTATGATTCCTGGGCAGTGACCTCCATGGAAACAGTCAGCAAAGCAAAGTGTGTTAAAGACATCACTTTGTTGCCTTGTGTGACATTTCACCAAAGGTGCCCCTCTCACTGGTCTGAGCAATTTTCCTACTTCCATGCTAGCTACATGACTTCAAGGAGCCCTTCCACCCTCTTACAGATGCCAGCACTACTCACCTGGTGCCCAGTACTAAAGAAGTCAACCACTGACACCAGCAGAACCAGGAAACATCTTTCATTGGTATTATGAACTTGAGACTTTACAGAAGAAATCTTGTCTCTGCTCTAATTTCACACCGAATAGAGGACTTGTATGTGGAGATTAGTCACAGTGCTGCATCCTGCAATCCTGGGAGACTTCACCACAGCAAGAGAAGTAGAGTGAGGAGGATAATACATGTCCCTAAGCCCTCATTAGAACTCAGCCCTTTTGTTAGTTGCCTAGTTAGTCAATAAATGATCCTCCTTTCTTAAAAGTAGTACAAGATGTACTCATGTCACATCAAAATTACCCCAATCATAAAATTGCTCAAAGATTTTTCAAAAGTCTATCTAGTTAAGTGAACATATTACAGTATGCAAGGACCAGGGTTCAAGCCCCGGGTCCCTACCTGCAGAGGGAAAGCTTGATGAGTGTTAAAACAGGGATGCTGGTGTCTATCTTTCCCTCTATATCCCCATGTTCCCTCTCAATTTCTCTCTGTCTTTCCCTAACAATAAATAAATTAAAATGTATTAAAAATAAAATCATTGAAAATAAATAAAAATATTTTCTCATTTTGTAAATTTGATTAGTTACAATAGTAATATATCATTTACATCAATGAAATAAATATATATTATTCAAATGGTGCTTATATCTCTAATAGATGATTAATGTATTTTAGAAAATTAAATGATATAATCTTTGAAAAGCCATTTTAAATTGCTCATATTGATAATGATAATAATAGCTAATGGCTTGATAATTATCTAAAATTTGGGGGAAAAGTTGTTTAAGTGAAAATGTCAAAAACCTTTAAAGGGGAGGAAAGTGACACAGAAAGTGCTTGATGCAAAAACATGTCTCTGTCGGTTGGTTTGGTAGTTCTAGATATGACCCAGGGGAAAGCCTAGCCCACACCGCAGTGCTGTGCCAACTCTTATTACTTCCTTATGTTCTCTTTTTCTGTTTCTACCTTGAAAAGGTCTTTAGGTAGCAACAACACAAAAGTAAAAATGGCCCAGTCTAAACGGAGTAATGACATTTTTAATTAAATATAGTTATACACACAGTCACTTACTGACTCTATAAGATTATAGAGGAATGAGAACTCATCTAACATGCTTCAGTGTTGTGCTAGCTTTGCGGGCAGGAGAGAGAGACGACCAGGGACTCATGGCTGATCTGGGAAACAGTATCTCTTTATTGATGAGCAGGGATGCAGTTCAACAATCTGATCTCTTCTAGTCACAACACAATTCTGTCCTGCATCTCTCCTGAGGTGGAAAAGTCAGGAACAAGGAAGTACGCAGGATAGGGGGCGGGGATAAGGAAAAAGTTTGAACCAGTGAGGATTAAACCAATGTCCTGGAGGTGGTGCTTAGTTAACAGTGTTTATGTACTTAGTTAACAGTGGTTATGTAAATAGAATACATTGTAAGTAATACAAGTGAACCTAATGTGATGATCAAAACAGAGGGTCTTATAAGCAGGATTTAGAAGCATACCAACAATTCCCCCTTTCTTTTTAACTAATGGCCATAGTATCAGGAGTATGGGGTGAACAGAAACCTATATCGTACAGGCATTTTTAAAAGAACTGGCACAAGACATGGAGGAGCAGGTAAGAGAGCAGCAAGAACCAGTGTGATGCCAAGGGGAGCCCTGAGGGGGGCTTTTCTTACCTCAAAGGGCAAGGCCTATAAGGCTGAAGGATGTTTCCTGCCTCTGTGGGCATCCCTTGCCTCTGGAGGTGTTTCATGCCTCAATGGGTGTTTCCTGACTCTGTGGGCAGTACCTAGAAGGGGGTGTGTCCTATAGAGTCCCAAGGCTGCTGGCTGCAAAGTCCATGAACTACTGCGAGTCAGTCCATGAAAAAACAGCAGCATAAAGGTAAGGAAGCTGCTGTAAAATTGTCTAAAGTATCCAAAGGGTGTAGCAGCAAGTCCAATAGAATTCTCAGTCCAAAGTAGATGACCATGGATGAAATAAATGCCAGAGGATGAAACGCTGCACGTCTGCCTCAATGGGGAAGATCAGCCACTGGAATTCTGCTTTTCTGTAGAGAGTGAGCTTTGGAGTCGGTTAATCTGTTTCTTCAGGTTGTGCCAGGTCATATCATTGGTTTCAGGGGGTGCATTGTTCGTCGGTGGCCTCTTGCCGAGCTTCACCTCTATGAAGTGTAGGGGTGCAATCACTGCATGGATATCTGTGTATTTCAGCTCCTCTGCCATCAGAGCCAAGCTGGGGATCCAGGCCAGGGGTCCCAGTCCCAGCAGGGATCTCACAGTCACCGAGGGGTCCGGGATCTGCCCAGGCATCATAGCAGGAGGGCGGGTGGGCCAGCCATGTAGAAGGCATGGGCCGAGGCACCCCGGGGCAGGGGCCATGATGGGCTGCAGCCCTGCCCACCATGACCACCGCCTTGCTCCTGGCAGCCAAGCAGCACCAAGGGAGCCCACGCCCAGCGTCCCACATCCCGCGGCGGCAAGCAGGCTCTGGCAGGCAGGCGGTGGGTGGAAACCAAAGTGTGGCCCAGAGTAAAATGTTCCAGAGACAGAGAAACTGTCTCATGAAGAAAGGGTAGAGGCTTTTGGAAACCTCTTCATAAGTAGAAAGGCAGGCCATGGTGGCTTTACTTATCTGGCCTCCTTTGGTCTGGTGTGTGGAGTCAAGATTCTGGTCCCTGTTTGGGCACCATTTTGTAGTGCTAGCTTTACGGGCAGGAGAAAGAGACAACCAGGGACTCATGCTGAGCTGGGAAGTAGTATCTCTTTATTGACAAGCGGGGATGTGGTTCAACAATCTAATCTCTTCTAATCACAACACAATTCTGTCCTGAATCTCTCTTGAGGCAGAAGAGTCAGGAACAAGGAAGTACGTAGGATAGGGAGTGGGGAGAAGGGAAAAGCGCAAACCAGTGAGGATTAAACCAATGTCCTGGAGGTGGTGCTTAGTTAACAGTGGTTATGTACTTAGTTAACAGTGGCTATGTAAATAGAGTACATCGTAAGTAATACAAGCGAACCTAATGTGATGATCAAAACAGAAGGTCTTATAAGCAGGATTTAGAAGCATACCAACACTTCAGTGTTTTCTTAAACAGCATGAAGATATATTTCATGACATAGTTCATTCACCATTGTTTTTAAAATATCTCTCACCTGGGAAAATAATTTCTGCACATTATTCAGAAAGTACATTTTATATCTGTTTTTTCTTCATGTATGGACAGAACTTGCTTTCAAGTCTGACCACATAACCCTGTTGGGGAAAAATCAATCGAAATCAGAACACAACTTAATGGATGTTTTGATGACCACTTGATACAAGTATGAGAAAAACTGCTCTGAATAAAGGAAGGAATAGCCATCTGGGACTTGAAAAATGGACCATAGTATAACTAGCAAAATGTAATAGGCGATTAGTGTTGAGTCGGATTTTGATCTTGTCTTGCTTCATAAGCTTTTCTGTTTTTGTCTAATCTCACTTGATGCAGGAAGATGACTGAGTTTATCAGAGACTCGGGTTTCCCTGACATTTCTCCAAGGAAATGAAGTGAGACCATGACAACATGAACACATAGAGAGAAGTTTGAGGTCAGTGGAACAAAATTATTAGAAGACTTGAAGAATATATATTTTTAAATATTTATTTTGTTTTTGTTTCCCTTGTTGTTTTTATTGTTGTTGTAGTTACTATTATTGATGTTGTCATTGTTGGATAGGATAGAGAGAAATGGAGAGAGGAGGGGAATACAGAGAGGGGGAGAGAAATACAGACACCTGCAGACCTGCTTCACCGCCTGTGAATTGACTCCCCTACAGGTGGGGAGCCAGGGATCGAACCGGGATCCTTACACCGGTCCTTGCACTTTGAGCCACATGCACTTAATCTGATGTGCTACTGCTGACTCCATGTCCAGTACAGTAGCAGTTACAGAATCCAGAACTCCCACCTTTGGCATCCCCAAAATAATTTTGGTCCATCCTTCCAGAAGAGCAAATGGTAGGGGAAGATAACCTGAGGGCTCTGGACTCCCATCCCACCAGGACCTGAAGCTTTTATCACTAGAAATCTTGATTTTTATACTAGTAATGAAAGGAAAGTATATCTGGAATATACCAGAGAAAGCCAGGTATGATTTCACTTATCCAGGAGAAAAGAGGAAAGACACCTGGAAGTAGTCATAGTTGTAATGGTTACTTATAAAGGAAGTGAAGGCAAGGGTCAGGTAGTGGTGCACCTGGTTGAACGCAGATTTTACAATGTGAAAGAGCCTGGGTTCAAGCTTCCAGTCCCCAAATGCAGGAGGAAAGCTTTGTGAGTGGTGAAGCAGTGTTTTAGAAGTCTTTCTCTCTTCCTCTCTATCACTCCTTTCCTTCTAGATTTCTGATAGTCTCTATCAGGTAAATAAAGATAATACAAAAATTTTAAAAAGAAAAAAAAAAGAAATAAAGGAAGTGAAGGCAGGGCCATTGAAAATAGGAAGAAAATAAATGTATATAGAAATAGACATTGACACAGGCGTAGGCATAGGCATTGACATAGTAATAGGCATAGACATAGACATAGGCATAGGCATAGGCATAGGCATAGGCATAGGCATAGGCATAGGCATAGGCATAGGCATAGGCATAGGCATAGACATAGACATAGACATAGACATAGACATAGGCATAGACTAGGCATGGGCATGGGCATGGGCATAGGCATAGGCATTGACACAGGCATAGGCATAGCCATAGGCGTAGACTAGGCATAAACATAGACATTGACATAGGCATAGGCATAGACTAGGCATAGACTAGGCATAGGCATAGGCATTGACATAGGCATAGGCATAGACATAGGCATGGGCATAGGCATAGACTAGACATAGGCATAGACATTGACATAGGCATAGACATTGACATAGGCATAGGCATAGACTAGGCATAGGCATGAGCATAGGCATAGATATAGGCATAGGCATTGGCATAGGCATAGGCATAGATATAGGCATAGGCATAGGCATAGATATAGGCATAGGCATAGATATAGGCGTAGGCATAGGCATAGATATAGGCATAGGCATTGACATAGGCATAGACATAGGCATAGGCATTGACATAGGCATAGACATTGATATAGGCATAGGTATAGATATAGGCATAGGCATAGGCATGGACATAGGCATTGACATAGGCATAGACATTGATATAGGCATAGGCATAGGCATATATATAGGCATAGGCATGGACATAGGCATTGACATAGGCATAGGCACTGACATAGGCATAGACATAGTCAAAGGCATAGGCATAGGCATAGGCACAGGCATAGGCATAGGCATAGGCATTGACATAGGCACAGGCATTGTTATAGGCATAGGCATAGACATGGTCAAAGGCATAGGCACAGGCACAGGCACAGGCATTGACATAGGCATAGACATTAATATAGGCACAGGCATAGACATAGTCAAAGGCACAGGCACAGGCACAGGCACAGGCACAGGCACAGGCACAGGCACAGGCACAGGCACAGGCACAGGCACAGGCACAGGCATAGGAATACAGTTACAGACTCAGCCCATGTCAGTGACCTGGGGAGAACTACTACAGTTTCCAGTGGAGTAAATGGGGAGACATAACTCTGGTGGTAGGGACAATGTGGAATTATACCCCTAATATCTTGCAAATTTTGTATATCAATAGTAAATAACTAATAAAATAAATAAATGAATAAATAAGGAAGTAGACAGTAAAAGTTTTTCTGGATAGAAACATTAAAAAAAACAATTTCTAAAAGATACATTTGAATAAATAAAGGAGAAGTCTCTATCCAGCAAATAGTTTCTAAGCACCATCAACTTGGAAGGCAGTCTTTAAGGTGCTGGGTAAGTGATGCTGGCGGTAAGATGGGAGAGCATTCTAGCAGGGCAATAGAAGAGGCAACAGAGGGACTGCACAGGTATGCATGGCTTCTGGTAATGCTTAATGTGGGGCAAGTAAGCAAAGAACAAAAGTACTGCATGTGAAGCAGTACAGCATCTGGTCAGGGACAGACTGAGAAAGGTGACATTCAGAGAGAGAGAAGACAGCATAATGGTTATGCAAAGAGACTCTCACGCCTGAGGCTCTGAAGTACCAGGTTCAATCCCCCACAACACCATAAAACTGAGCCAAGTAGTGCTCTTAAAAAAAAAAAATGAAGTTGACCTTCCAGTAGAGGCCTCACTAGGCTGAGCCAGTGAAGGAAAGACCAAGCAAAGGTTTTGAGGTAAAAATAAACCTTGCATACTAAGTGCATATCAGAAACTATACAATATTGAAGAAAACGAGTTACTTTGAAGTCACCTTGGCTATTTAGTAGCTCACTTAGACATCTGCCACATAGCCATGTGCATGTCAACATATGTCAGAAATAAGGAAAAAATCAGAAACAATAAATGATTCATTTCTTGAGCACTACTAATTAACCAATTAGTATATATTCTGAGATTGATCATTTGGTTAAACTTGCCTTCCTTGACCTGAGTAGGTGTAATTCAAAGTTGGATTGAGTGGGCTCAAGAGATAATTGAGCACTGTCTCTATAATCATCAATGGCTGAGAAGGTGCTTTGTGGCAGTGAAAATGATTTGACATTATGGAGAGGCGGGAATGGAAGGGCCAAAGTCTGTTTTTGCTCATGTTTTATAATTTTATGTGTGAATAACACAGAACAGTATAATGTAGTCATAGGTAAAAATCCCTTGACTTCACTATTTATCACAATTTTGACAATATTGTAAGCATCAGGATATTTAAAGAAAAGAAAACCAGTAGCAATGCTTCTGTGCTGGAAATATGTTAGACTTGGGGGGTGACACAGCAGTCTGAACTGTTAGACCATATAGTACCCATATGTGATTATTATTAGCACATCTAACTGTTAGCACAGAGTGATGCTGTGGTCTGTGGTCTGTAACCTCTCTCTCTCTCATAAATCAGTGATGTTAAAAAAAATCTCTTTAGCATCCTAGAAGATGACTCAGTGGATGGAATGCTGTATTGTCAAGTGTGACATCATCATAAGTCTGATCCCTGGCATTTCGTGGTCCAGGGTGATTCTTCATTTCTTTCCTTCCTTGTCCCTCTAAATTTTAAAGAAATGCTGAGAAGAAAGTAAGAATGATAATGCTGAGCTAGGGAGAATTCAGAGAGAAATGTCCCTGACAGATGACCAGAGGAGGGCTAGACTATTTGAGATATGAAGTACAGAATGCTGTGGTCAACAGGCAGCTGGCTGCTGTATTAACAAAATGCCATTGAGATTTACACCCCTCTCTCGTGAAACTTTTCGAATAGATGAGGGCCTTGAAATACAAAATAATTACTTTAGAGTTGCAGAGCATATGGTAGTCATGGAGAACAAACCAAGGGAGATGTCACTGATGATGCCTGTGACATATGGGAATTTCCCATCAGCTTTACTAAAGGAGGTCTTGGTATAGATAAAAAATTTCTCTTGAAGTAATTTAAGTAATTAAATAAAGGCTAAGAAATGATTTGTGATAAAATAATTTTCAATTCTTCTGATTTCAGGCACACAACTCCTTTTGTTCTTTATACTTAAAAAATTATTTATATAATGGAAATACTGACAATACCATAGGATAAGAGGGGTACAATTCCACAACATTCTCACCATCAGAATTCTGTGTCTCATCCCTTCCCTTGAAAGATTTTCTATTATTTATCCCTCTGGGAGTATGGACACAGTGTCATTCTAGGGAGCAGAAGGTGGGAATTCTGGCTTCTGTAATTGCTTCCCCACTGGACATGGGTGTTTACATTACTTCTCAATTGCATTTCACTAGAGCATTAACGACAACACTTGTTTAGAAACCCTACAATATCAGATAGCTTCTGTTTGGTGTAACTATAAGCAAATCATACTGAAAATATCAGATCGTTATCTGGTTCCACACTTTAATTCACTCTTATCACTGAGAAAGTTTTATAGATTGCTTGATGATATAGTGACACAATAATACAAAATTAAGCATCTAAAGTAGATACATGCAAATTAGCTTACCCACCAGGTTATTTTCCTAGCAGGGGACCCTACCTACTGTCAACTTTTATGAGGTACCACAGCACACAAAAAGTGTAAAAAGGGGGAATTTCTGAACAAAATAGTATAAATTTGATGTTAGCTTTTAATATGAAATAGAACATATTTAAGTGGTTACCATTAATGCTCTACTGAAATGCAATTGAGGAGTAATGTAACTAGTTGCAAAATATGTGGACTAAACAACATCTTTTTCTCTTTTTACTATTTATTTATTTATTTCCCTTTTTGTTACCCTTATTATTTTTCTCTTTTTCTAAGGACCCCGGCTTGATTGTGCTAGGAGTCCAATCCTATGACCTAATTTAAATGTCACTGTCTCCAGACACAGTCCAATGGGCTCAGGGATTCCACATATGATTTGGGGGTACAAAATTCAGTTTGTAACACCTAGAAAAACCATTTCTCATTATTAGAGAATGCTAACAGGACTTTGACATTATATGATAATGTTTTCTATCTCTTTCATTGCAAGATTATTAAAATGTAAAGAAAACCACTGATTGGAAAAATAATCCTTGCTCTTGAATCAGCACACTGTTTCACCTGGTGTCAAACACATGTTGTAAACATCAGCATCAAAACCGAGCTGCCCCCCCCCCCCCGCCCTGGGTCCTACAAAGGAAAAAGAATGTTTTCTCAGGAGACCTAGAAAAATCAACACACATTTTACTATCAAGATTTAATTTCGTTTTGTCTGCAGTTGGGTCCCTCATGACTTGCATCAGGGAATCAGATTTTTTTTACGGTAGGTAGATTTTTTATTAGATAAACTGTAGTACTGAGGCCTTCACCCCTCTCTTTCTTGGAGTTGACATGCCTGCATGCCTTACACTTTCTTCTTCTCTTTGGCTGTTTTAATATAAATGACAAGTTGCTTTTGGGTATAGCTAACTGGATCTGGACTTTGAACCAAGATAAGTAGCACCACCAAAGTGAGAGTTGTCAGTGTCTTTATTTACTTATCAGTTAACTGAATAAACGTTTCCGGGATTCCCCTTTGGACATATACAAAATGGTTTGAGTTTGTCCACAGTGAGACAAGACCTTTGGCTTCTACTTCAGCATGGTGATCTTTAAGTCATCTGTTGCATGTTTCATAAAATTGTCTTTTCTTATATGGAGAATTGAAATGTGGCTGAAAGTAGGGGGCATTGCTTTGCAGGGATCAGTCCTGCTTTCAGAGGCTAGTGGGCAGACTTTATTTGAACTGGAGACTGGTGTCAGGCACAGGGTCGGTTACCCATGACTTCTACCTGATGCTGGCTGAGTGTTCTGGAGTCAAAGGACAGGTGTGTCTCCCTGGTTGGCAGTGCCCTGCTGTAGCCACACTATGTTTCTGGGAAAGTTCTTGCTGCCAGGACTCCACAGGAGGAGTATCAGAGCTCCAGGTTTGGAAATTCCCAGGTTCACTCTCACCTACCATCTAGAGTAAGACTGATTTTGTTCTTCTTTTGAGATCAAGACACTGAATTTCACCCAGATACCAGTGTGGCCCATTGTTGCAACTATTTCCTTCTGCATTTCAGCATGTATACTTACAGTAAGCTTGCCACACTTGATATATCTAAGGGAGTATTCTAGAAAATCATTAGTCCAGTGCTATAATCAAAGATGATATATGTGTGTGTGTGTGTGTGTGTGTGTGTGTATGAGTGTGTGTGTGAGTGTGTGTGTGTGTGAGTGTGTGAGTGTGTGTGAGTGTGTGTGTGTGAGTGTGTGTGTGTGAGTGTGTGTGTGAGTGTGTGTGTGAGTGTGTGTGTGTGTGTGTGTGAGTATGAGTGTGTGAGTGTGTGTGTGAGTGTGTGTGTGTGAGTGTGTGTGTGAGTGTGTGTGTGTGAGTGAGTGTGTGAGTGTGTGTGAGTGTGTGTGTGAGTGTGTCTGAGTGTGTCTGAGTGTGTGTGTGAGTGTGTGAGTGAGTGTGTGTGTGAGTGTGTGTGTGAGTGTATGTGTGTGAGTGTGTGTGTGTGAGTGAGTGTGTGAGTGTAAGTGAGTGTGTGAGTGTGTGTGAGTGTGTGTGTGTGTGTGTGTGTGTGAGTATGTGTGAGTGTGTGTGTGTGTGTGTTCACACAAATATGTTGCTGTAAAACTCAAAGTTTATCAAAATATATTTGTTTTAATTTGTGACCTCTGTCAAGCAGATATAAAATAAAAAGAAACCCAAAAGGGATAGCTAGAAAACTTCCACAATGGCAGCAAAATATGGCTCTAAAATTTGCTTTATTCAGCTGAAGGGTTATACTAAGTAATTAGTATGCTTTATGAGATAAGAAATAGTGAGGGACGCCCCACTCTCTGCAGGGAGGCCGCTCAGCCTGCTCTGCCTCTCCAGGAAGACGGGTGCTGACATGAGAGCAGCCTGGGGTGTTCCAGCTGTGACCACGGACTGCGAGTCCAGACTGACAGGGACTCAGAGGGCACACAGGCCCCTGTGCTGAATATGAACAGATATGGGCCCTGAGTCAGAGCAGTGTGTTTACAGTTAATGGTATTTATATACTTCCCTCGTATTTTAAAGCCACTCTCTGCCCAACTCCAGATTTCTAGTCCTATCCTCAACTCAGACACCATCTTCCAAGACGAGATTTTTAGTCCACCTGCATGTTAACTATCAGGCTCAGGCAAAGATTACTGAAGTCATGGGAACCATGGAACCCATCTACAATAGACTTCTAGCTTCTTCCAACACACACCCCTGATTTTATCTCCTCTATTCCTACCTTTGGGTTCCTATTTATTAAACAAAATTTCCTGCTTTATATCTTAATGCCTTTCAGCCACCAAGCTGCAGATGTTACCATGATGCCTTCCTGACTTCCCTGGGCAGACGACTTCACCCATGTGTCCAGGAGCCTCCCCTCCCCAGAGCCCTGCCTCACTAGGGAAAGACAGACACAGGCTGGGGGTGTGGATCCACCTGCTCAGGGAAGTCAGGATGGAATCATGGTAGTATCTGCAACTTCGTGTCTGAAAGGTGATAAGATGTAAAGCAGAACAAATTGTTTAATAAACAGGAACCAAAAAGTAGGAACAGAGCAGATGGCAGTAAGGGTCTTCATGTTGAAAGAAGCTAGGAAGTCTATCTTAGATATATTCTAAGGGGCTCATGACTTCAGTAATTCCCAGTCTTGTCCACAGAACAGTCATTAACAAAGAGCATTTTCTCTACATAGGATCATCATATATCTGGTTTGGCAAGGCAGAGTGATGACAATTTATGTCTGATGCTACAGAATTATTAGAAGTTAATTAATTTTTAATATGCCTCCTATTTTCTTAAAAGCAGCCTGTTTTGCATAGGAGCCAAGTAGACTTTGTGCCAAATGTGTAACTTACAGAGGGTTTTCTCACTCACATTAATATTATTCTGATCACCACGTTGTGGAGAACACCAGGAACGCTTACTTCCTCAAGGACCTAGAGCTACACTCCACTCCAGGTCAAAGGCAACAATCCTCAGTGACAATGTGAGCAGTATTTTCTCAGAGTAGTTCCAGTGCCTGCGACATATTATGCTTAATGTCTCAGTGGGAACGTTCTCTGTCAAAGGTAACAGGGGCTGGCTTCTCAGAAGCTGGTGATACATTTCCCTTTGTCCTTCTCCATCCCCTTTCTCTCTACCCTCTCTCCCTCCAATACCACAGATCAGAAGGGAGCAAGAGTCATCTAACTTTAATTATAGAGATTTACACTCCTCTCTGCTTATTGAGATGCTCTTTCTAAACATCTATTCGGGGGACTTCAGTGATCATGTTCATGTTTCAAACAAATCTGCCTTTGTTAATCATCAAAAGGTATTTTCTTTCATACATGAAGCTTGCTAGGCCCTGCAGCCCTGTTGTTGATTTTCTAGAAAGCACAAAGGCAGTTTATTTTTTTAAATACTATAATTAGATTACTGTTCCCCTTCCTGAAGCTTCTGTAGGAAAATGAGAAGGTGTTTCTTTGAATGAGTGAGCAGTCACATTTATTTTTATTAAATCTGAACTTGTCCTTTGAGATGGCTGAATTTCATTTTATGTTATAATACAACATGCAATATTCCAACTTTTTCTTTTCATAGAAAGACAAAGTCCTCCCAAAAAGGAGGTTGGGCTAAATTGAATCTTTCTGATTCCAATTTTATGAACTGCATTAACATTTCTCTAGGGTGCAGGATTATATTTGTATTGAAGATTGAGTCCATTAAGGTGTGTATTTGCATACACAAACAGATCTGTCTAGATGGATTGCTATGATCTGTCATTGACAATATCATAGGTTCTAATAGAATCATACCATTATTATGACTCCAAAGGTTCTTACTAAAAAAGTTTTCAAAGTGAATTTTACTAATAAAAACTTCATTTTACAAGCAGAAACTTAAAAATAATGTTTTAGAGAATTAATTATTGTCATTGCTTCCATAAGATTATTTCTTGGAACTTGCCCAAGAATAGTCAGATCACCTACAGACTAATCATCAATTCTTGTTTTCTCCTTTGGCCTGAGAAGCACAGTAAATATGTTCTTTTCTCTAGATGTTTTTAATCCTAGCTGATGAAAACAATTTACTGTTAGTATTATACATGTTGGTACAAAATGAGAGTTATGTTAATCTCTGCTCTGCTGAAACAAAGCTACAAATTAAGTGGCTTAAAACAGAAATCTGTTATTACCTGTTACAGTCTCTGTGTTGACTGGATTGACTGAAATGAGCTGAATGATTATTTGGTGATTTTCAAGCAATCTTAGGAAAAGTGTTTGTGCTGAAATCATTTGCAGGCTCAACAGGGTTAAATGTCCAAGTGGAACTTTTATCACACCTAACTAACTTTTTGGTTGAGATAATTTGAGGAAGGTGGCCTGTCCAATTAGTTCTCTCTCTTGGGTCCTTCCTGCATGTCCTCTCTCTACCTTTCTTCTTGTCTCTATGTGATTATCCGGGATCCTGGTTTGGGTTTCCTCAAAGCACATTAGCCCCAGAATGAACAGATTCTTACATGGTTACCACTAGAGCAAACGTTCAAAAGGACCAAGGGAAAAACCACATACCTTTTCATACTCGTGAAATACAATCTGAGTAATCGTTACAAAAAAAAAAAAAACTCAGTGCCATTAGTAAAGCATTTATGAACAGGACAAGATTTATTGGACCAAACAGAAAGGCCATTCTTAAAAACCTGCAGGAAGTGGTAGGTTATTTTTATTATTATTAATTATTATTAGTTTATGGGCAGAAGGAGGACACAATAAGGGAATTCTCCTGGGTTTACATAATCTAGCCAAGGAGAAGAGAAATCGTCCTCCCTCGGGAACAGAAATGGTTGATGCAGTGATGATGAGCAGAAAATTGCACAGTGAGCTGTTACGACTAGGTTATTGGGGAAGGATGAACCCCAGTGAGAGCAGACACTCAGTCTGGTGAATTCAGCACAGGTAAAGCCTGTCCTGAGCCAGTTGTTTTCTTCTTAAGACTCCCTAGATCCTGCAGACATGCGGCATTACTTGTGTTGCTGTGCATTGGTTCTGGAGGACACTCTCCCATTTTCTGTGGAAAGGTCCTCCTTCCTTCCAGGAGAGAAGGCCAAGTTCCTTAAGATGCAATGGAGTAAAGCAAAAAGAGTGCAGACACAAAACCAAAATCAAGACATGCTTACTGAGTAAATGTAGCCATGCTAAAGAATGAATAGCATCCACTCCTCAAGATGATGATTTCAGCTGGAGAGACAGCATAATGATGATGCCAGATGTTTGTTTTTCCCTCCTGGTAGTATAATTATTTATTGGATAGAGACAGCCAGAAATCAAGAGAGAAGGAAGAGATATAAAGAGAGATACTTGTAGCATTGCTTCACCGCTTACAAAGCTTTGTCCCTGCAGTTTGGGGGTTGGGGGCTTGAACCCCAGTCCTTGTACATTATCACATATGCAATCAACCAGGTGTCCCACCACCTGACCCCTATGCAAAAGGTTTTTATGCCTGAGTTTCTTGAGGTCCCAGGTTCAATCCTCAGCACGACCATAAGACAGAGTTGAGCAGGTATTAGGGCTCTCTGTATCTTGTTCTCTGTATCTCTCTCCCAACAAAATAAATGAATATAGAAACAGAGAGAAAACATTATTAAAACAAAGATGATACATGATGGTACAAAATTCACTCACATATTAACTTATCTGTATCTACTTTCTTAAATAACTGGAGTTGTTTTGCTATTTATTTTTATTAGTATTTGTCACTTTTAAGTATAGCGTTGTTATCTTTAAGCTATAGTTGTTTATAAAATACAACACATTTTTCTAACTTTACAAGATCCACAGGTAAGAGACTGAGCTAAGGATGAAACATCGCATCCTACAGAAACTGTTTATCAACTTTTAGGCCATTGCTTGCTTGGCATGATGAAATCTTCCATCCGTATAAACATCCAAGCAGGAATACAGTGTTGCAGATAATTGGGAGCAAACACACTTATGATTATGTCATAATCTAGCAAATAAGCTCATCAAAGTCTCAGTGAGAGCAATGGGTTCTAGTACATGGCTTTATTTATTTATTTATTTTTTGCTATAATCATTAACATCCCTAGTTAAATGACTTTGAACAGTTACCCACATTTTTGATGTTAGATATTCTTATTTGCTAGGGAGTTTCTATTTCTGTATATTTAAAAGGATAGGAGCTTTAAGGAAGCATATTGTTTTTATTGTAATTGCCACAATGAACTAAAAATCTTATCTAGATGAAAATATACCTTTAATTAAAGTTACTTTATTTGTTTAAAAAAAGAACATAGCTTTACAAACTACACAAATTTTTCAGTAATGTTCTTTCAAAAATAGCTGAATTTTGTTTTATCTCCTCTGAAACACTATTTATTCAATATAGTTTAAATGCATGAAAACATCACTTACTGTAGCTTTCTCGCCAATCTCCCAAAGTATAAACGCTGGAGATTTCTAAGTAGTAGGTTTAAAGAGTTCTAAAGTAGGCTGGACATCAACACACCCAGATAAGCTCAAGGAGCTGGGAGGGGGGCGTTGAGCCCTGGCTCCCCACCTGCAGGGGGGACTCTTCACAAGTGGTGAAGCAGGGTACCAGGTGTCTCTCTGTATATCTCCCTTTCTGTGCCCTCAACCATCTCAATTTCTCTCTATAAAATAAAATGTAAAAATAAAATGTAAAAAACAAAGTTTGAAAGCAAGATAAAATGTTACAATCCTCACTTTCCTTCAGCTAAGCTGATTGCAAAGCTCTTGTGAGTACAGGTTGTTTTAAAGTAGATATACTCAATATAAAGTATTAGGATGTAGAAATAGAATAATTTTGGTAAACATATAAGTATTTTACCTGGACTTCTCTGAGACTTTCTCCTGTCTGCATGATCCCGTTACCCTGGCTAGTCTCTCTCTCCCTCTGTCTCTGCCTCTACCTCTGTCTCTGTCTCTGCCTCTGCCTCTGTCTCTGCCTCTGTCTCTGTCTCTGCCTCTGTCTCTGTCTCTGTCTCTGTCTCTGCCCCTGCCTCTGCCTCTGCCTCTGTCTCTGTCTCTGCCTCTGCCTCTGTCTCTGCCTCTGTCTCTGTCTCTGCCTCTGTCTCTGTCTCTGTCTCTGTCTCTGCCTCTGTCTCTGTCTCTGTCTCTTCCTCTGCCTCTGCCACTGCTTCTTCCTCTTCCTCTTCCTCTTCCTCTGCCTCTGCCTCTGTCTCTGCCTCTGCCTCTGTCTCTGCCTCTGCCTCTGCCTCTGTCTCTGCCTCTGTCTCTGCCTCTGCCTCTGCCTCTGTCTCAGTCTCTGCCTCTGTCTCAGTCTCTGCCTCTGCCTCTGCCTCTGTCTCTGCCTCTGTCTCTCCCTCTGCCTCTGTCTCTGCCTCTCCCTCTGTCTCTCCCTCTCCCTCTCCCTCTCCCTCTCCCTCTCCCTCTCCCTCTGCCTCTGCCTCTGCCTCTGCCTCTGCCTCTGCCTCTGTCTCTCCCTCTCCCTCTCCCTCTCCCTCTCCCTCTCCCTCTGCCTCTGCCTCTGCCTCTGCCTCTGCCTCTGCCTCTGTCTCTGTCTCTGCCTCTGCCTCTGTCTCTCCCTCTGTCTCTCCCTCTGCCTCTCCCTCTCCCTCTCCCTCTCCCTCTCCCTCTCCCTCTCCCTCTCCCTCTCCCTCTCCCTCTGCCTCTGCCTCTGCCTCTGCCTCTGCCTCTCCCTCTGCCTCTGCCTCTCCCTCTCTCTCCCTCTCCCTCTGCCTCTCCCTCTCCCTCTGCCTCTGTCTCTGCCTCTCCCTCTCCCTCTCCCTCTGCCTCTGCCTCTGCCTCTGCCTCTGCCTCTGTCTCTGTCTCTCCCTCTGTCTCTCCCTCTGCCTCTCCCTCTCCCTCTGCCTCTGCCTCTGCCTCTCCCTCTCCCTTTGCCTCTCCCTCTCCCTCTCCCTCTGCCTCTGCCTCTGCCTCTGCCTCTGCCTCTCCCTCTCTCTCTTTATCTCATGAAACAGATCAAGAGAGAAGTGAAACCTCAGCCCTGCTTCACCCCCATGAAACTTGCCCTTTGCCTGGTACTCCTGCTGACAGTCAGAAATCCAGTCTTTCCAGGTGCAGTGTGTGCACTCCACCAGCTGAGCTATCCCCAAGCCCCTTTAATTCTTTTAGATTTGATCCATCCATGTATATTACCTTATCTAGTGAAATCCCAGAAACAAGGAGACACAAAAAAAGAAGCAATAAAATAGAGGGAAATACTTAAATTATTAATAAGCATAAAGAAAAAAATGAAATTTCAAGAGGGGAATAGGATGAAGATAACTATAAAAGAGTATTATGATAAATTGGTTTAAATAGAAAAAATGCAGCCAGTATTATTGCTGGGGATTGCTATTTGCATGATTCCATGATTTCTGGTGCCATGGTGTTCTTCTTTTTTATTTTTAATAGAGGATGAGAGAGAAACAGAGACATATATTTTTGTTTATGTACTTCTTTTAATTCATTTTATTATCTTTTAAATTATTTATCTATTTCTGCCAGTACTATCTCAGGGGCTCAGTGCTAGTACTAAGAATTCACCTCCTGGTGACCATTTTCCCCCCTTTTGAAAATATTTCTTTCTGGATTTTTTTTTATTATTATTTTTATAAGACAGAAATTGCAAGTGGGGAAGGAGACCAAGAGGGAGAGGAGCAGGAGAGGGGAGGGACAATCAGGAGACCTGCAGCCCTGTTCACAGCTAGTGAATTTTCCCCATTGTGGGTGGGACAGGGGTTTGAACCAGGGTCTCTGGCACGGTAAAATGTGCACTGAACCAGGTGAGCCGCCACCCAGTCACCGTATTCTATCTTTTTGTGTAGTTTCTTAATTGATTACTTGTTCCCAATTCTTGTTCTTGTAGTTCATACTTGTATGTTACGATGCAATTAAAAAAAAAAAAAAGGGCAAGGTGGAAACTATGATGGCAGGATGGTGTGGCATCCAGCAGAACAAATAGGTGTGAAATAGACAGCACAGCAGCTGATAGTTCACAGAGAAAAAAAATTAACTTTTTAATATAAAACAAGTTTTTTTTTCAGATATGTAGAAATAATTATTTATGCTGCTGTGTTTCATAATTTGGAACTATATAGGTTGGTCTTTCTTCCAGTTCAACCAGAGGAGTTTATGAAGGAAATCAAAGCAAAGGGCGCAAATCAGTAGTCTCCCACTGCGTGAGAAGGAGATTTTAGGCTTCTTATTAGCCAGCACTGCTAACATAGGAAGCAAACAGCAGCCACCAGCCCCAAGGCTATTGTCTTTAGCAGAATGTTAACTTCATTAGAGAGGCCCTGGAGGCACAGAGCAGATTTCCTGGGGTGCTGGAATGCAGTCTCTCTCAGGAAAGAGCTGGCCAGAGGAGAAGGTGAAATCAAGGCCAGCTTGCTCTTCTTGGGTAGTAACTAGCCCTCCTTTGCTTCTCCCAAGTTCTAAACTAAAGGTGGCTGTGTAGGGCTTCATGTGGGGTTACTCACGATTTCCGAGTCTCTCACATGTAGGGCTTTGTTTAAGGTAGAATTATTTGCAGTTAAAAGATAATTATTCAGCATTTATTGAGTGTATTTTAATTACAAGGAAGCTTATTAGTGTGCAATTAACTTAATTATTTTAAACATCAATCTAGGTTGCTCAGTCAAAGAAAGACAGGAAGAGGAACAGGATCACACAAAAAGCCTGAGGACTTCAGTACAAATCAGTTCTCACAGACCAGCAAGAGGTTGGAGTAGAACTCTAGATGAATGGGATGCTTGGTGGACCCAGACTAGAATTCATCTTTGCATTAAAATTGGTTTACATATTGTTATTCAATTTATCTGTCATAATTTTGCTGTATGTTACTTTAGCATGTACACTTAGAATGTAGGTTCATGATTAGTCAACAATTTGTTTGACTTTATATGTTAATGCTTTTTCAGCCACTAGGTTCCAGGTGCTACCATGATGCCAACCAGACTTCCCTGGACAGACAACCCCACCAATGTGTCCTGGAGCTCTGCTTCCCCAGAGCCCTGCCCCACTAGGGAAAGAGAGAGACAGGCTGGGAGTATGGATCCATCTGTCAACACCCATGTTCAGCGGGGAAGCAATTACAGAAGCCAGACCTTCCACCTTCTGCATCCCACAATGACCCTGGGTCCATGCTCCCAGAGGGATAAAGAATAGGAAAGCTATCAGGGGAGGGGATGGGATATGGAGTTCTGGTGGTGGGAATTGTGTGGAGTTGTACCCCTCTTATCCTATGGCCTTGTCAGTGTTTCCTTTTTATAAACAAACAAACAAACAAAAATATGGTTTTTTGTTTTATTTTTCTATTTCCATAATATACTTTATTTACTTATTTTTATTATTAAAAATGGTGGTGATTTAATGGTGATATACAATATTTTAAATAACAATGGTATAATTCTATGTCACTCACCCTCAAAGATCTGTGTCCCCCAAGCCCCTCCAAGGATAACAACCATTATCCTCTCAAGATCATAGATATGGGTTGACTACATATGTTTTCTCTGTTTTCAAATCCATGTGTTTTAATTTCTATATTCCATACATGAGTGAGGCAGTTGTGCTACACTTTCTTGCTCACTTCACTATGCATAATTAGTGCCAGTTCCATTCATTCTGTCTGGAAGGACACAAGACATTGGTTTTGCTTTTGTCTGTTTTCCCCAGCAAAGCTCTGGCTGATGGTGGTGCTGGAGACTGAGTGGGGACCTCAGAGCCTCAGGCATGCAAGTTGCAGAACCGTTATGTTGTCTCCACTGTGCTTATGGCCCATGACTTCCTCTTTTTTACTTAAAAGACTCAACTCTCAAAGGAGTGATTTTTATTCCACTGGAAAATGCTGTTCCTCCTAATGTTATGTATTCCTCATAGTCTTGTTGCTGTTTGTTTTATTTTCCTGCTATTTTAAACCTTTAATCAGGAAAACAAAAAGGCACACAAGAGAGACAGGCGTGGGCCATCTGCGCAAAGATGGATGCCTGTGGAAGCTGGTCTCCGTCACTATTTCAGGAAGATGGAGGCAGGGTGGCACACCTGGGAGACACAGGGTTGGAACAGGAGTCCTGTGCATTGCAGTGCAGGTGCTCTACCAGGCAAGCTATGCTGCTCCAGGGGAGGGGTATTTCAGGCAGCTTTGATGACTTCCTGGGGCATCAAGACCTGAGATGATTTAACTGGGATCTGCATGCGAGGGCTGTGTTCTAGTCGGTTAACCTGGTGAGCTTAGACTGATTGCAGTTGCTCAAGTCACATAGCGTGTTTCCTTTTCAGAAGCAAAGGAGGTCATGCACAAGGACGGTTTTTCCTTTTTTTTTTTTTTTAAGAAAAGACTGTGTTTCTTACAAACATGAGTATGAAAATCTCTGTCCTCTCAAAAATTATCATGAATTGCATCATATATGGTGTTTTTGTCTGCTATACATAGAATATCAGATCTCTAAGAAAATAAAATGTGTGTCTTATATATGCCTAAGTTATAGACACTTTATTGAAGCAAAGGTTACATAGGAGGCAGTTTTCAAATAATTATGAAGTGTATGAAAATCCATGTGTGGGGGCAGGTGGTGCACCTGGTTGAGCACGCAAAGTACAGTGCACAAGACCTGGGTTCAAGCCCCTGGCCCCCATCTGCAGAGGGAAAGCTTCCCCAGTGGAAAAGCAGGGCTGCAGGTGTCCTCTGTCTCTCTCCCTCTCTTTCCCCTTTCTCTCTTTATTTCTGGCTGTCTCTATCAAATAAATACAAAAAAATCACTGAAAAAAGAAGAAAAAGGTTTTTAAAAAATCCATGTATGTAAATTCCATATGTGAAAATAGTTTCTAAAAATGTATTTTTTTCTTAATTTTAAAACCCCGGTGATGAAACTGAAATAAATAAACAGATGTAGATTCAACACGGATGCCATTTGAAATCTTTGTCTACATTAATGAATTAAATGAAAGTCAAACAAAAAGGAGTAGGAAATGCCTATCATTTTCAGTGACATAGATGATTTCTTTTCTAATTAGACGATGAGATTTAAACACTAGAATACTTTCTTGTTGCACTTTTTAGTTTTTACAGAGTAACGGCTAAAATGTATCCTTTTGAAACTTTGTTCTGCATTATTAATCCTCTCCTTCACTTCCTTACCTCTACATAATTACTCTAACAATGAATAGAAAAATCAATTGCAGTGCTGCATGTTTTCACCATTGGCAATTTAATGTAGGGATCAATAATATTATGTCACTGAATGCAGAGCTGAGATTTTATTCTACTCACTAGTTCATCATTGATGGCTGTTATTTGCCACGTCTAGATTTATGAATTAGACTAACCACTGCAAGATATTTATATTACCTAAATCAATATTGGAATTGCTTCATGAGCATTCATGACATGAAAAAATGTCAAAAATACGAGTCACTGAAAGCTCATGTCCTGGAGTAGAGACTAAACACAGTAAGCTTTGTCTTCCTATTTCAACTCCCAAATTATATTTCCTTTCTATGGGTCATTTAGTCTCACTGTTTTTCTTGTGTTTCTGTACTTTTTCCCAGTAAATTTCCTTTGCGTCTCAAGAAAATTGTGTTATAGACTTTGTTCAGGAGTGAGGTATAGATAATGTTGTCAGGCATAAGATTAAGGTGAATGGGCGGAGGGTAGATAGCATAGTGGTTATGCAAACAGACTCTCATGCCAGAGACTCCGAAGTCCCAGGTTCAATCCCCTGCACCACCATAAACCAGAGCTGAACAGTGCTCTGGCAAAAAAAAAAAAAAAAAAAAAATTAAGTTGAACAAATCAAACAACAAAACATAAACACACCAAATAGACATTTAACAGAAACATAAGTCTCTTTATTGGTCAATGGATGAAAATGTAGCAGGCAGCTTACAATAATCTAGTCCAGAATTTCCCTTTGGATCAATGGCTCAGTACTCACTAATTCAGTATCTCTAATGACTTTCTACATCATAATTAGTGTGAATAATAAGATTTGAATATGTAATGTTTCCACTACACAGAGCAGACCTACATAACTTCAAAGTATTATAAATTACTAGTGTAATAATCTTAGGAACTAATTTTTAAAACTTAATGCCTTTGTTTTTGATATGATATCTGTGAGTTTATATGACTTATATGGTCATATGGCTCTTAAAATCGCTAAATAGTTAGCAATAAATACTTTGAACTAATGTGAACCTCACTCCTGCACATCACCAAGAGGAATTAGCTTAAAGGTGATTACTTTAGTGCACCAGTAGAAAATACATAGCAGTGGGTGGTAGTAGATAGTATGGTGGTTATGCAGAGAGACTCTTGTTCCTGAGGCTCCAAAAACCTAGGTTCAATCCCCTGTACCACTATAAACTAGAGCTGAAAAGTTCTCTGGTAAATATAAATAAAAAATACATAAATAGGGGTGGGGTAGATAGCATAATGGTTATGCAAAGAGACTCTCATGCCTGAGGCTCCCTAGTCCCAGGTTCAATCCCCCACATCACCATAAACCAGAGATGAGCAGTGTTCTGGTGTTAAAAATAAATTAATTAATCAAATAAATACATAAAAATAAATAAATACATAACTAAATACATAAAATGAAAATACACAGAAGCAATCAATATGTGTATATATATATATTACAGGATAGAAGGTTAGGGAGATGAATGATATCAGAATGGAACAAAATTGTTTACACCAGCATGGTGGTGGCACACCAGGCTGAACTCACATGGTGCACTGTGCAAGGAGCTGAGTTCAAGTCCTTGGTCCCCACCTGCAGGAGAAAAGCATCACAAGAGGGCTGCAGGCACCTGTTTCTCTCTCACCCTCTCAGTCTGCTCCTTCCCTCTCAATTTCTAGCTCTATCAAATAAGTTAAATAAAATGAATGTTGCCACAGATAGCCAAGTAAAGGTCTCATTTGGAAAAGAAAATATTTATCTTATGAGTTAGATCTGAGCTCTCTGACCTGTGGAGATCTGCAAGGACACAGCACAGACAAGAAGCATTTCTACACACAGATGAGAGCCATCTCACCACCCCAGGATGCTAGAATGGGCTGCAGAAAGCCCCAGCTGTAGGGCAGTATCTGGTGAGATGATGTCATGGCTAGAAAATTTACCAGAAAGCTGGATCAGGGAAGAGAGTAGCTTCCTAATAATGGTAAAGGTGTATAAATAGTGTTGACTGCAAACCCCATCGATTATATCTGGGGCCCATATTCAGCTTAGGAGCCTATGTATAGGAGTGTACAAGATTAAAAAAAAAAAAAAGCAGGGGTGAGGCAGTAGCACAGCGAGTTAAGTGCACGTGGCGCCAAGCACAAGGACCAGCAGAGAGACCTAGTTCGAGCCCCGGGCTTCCCACCTGCAGGGGACTCGCTTCACAAGCAGTAAAGCAGATCTGCAGATGTCTACCTTTCTCTCCCCCTTTCTGTCTCCCCTCCTTTCTTCATTTCTCTCTGTTCTATCTAACAATGACGGCAATAATAACAACAACAATAATAACCACAACAACAATTAAAAAAAAAAGGAACAAAAGGGGAAAAAAATCAGCCTCCAGGAGCAGTGGATTTATGGTGCAGGCACAGAGTCTCTGCAATAACCAGGGAAGCAAAAAAGAAAAAAAACAAAGGCTACTGGAGTAGACAGTGGTATCTCACAAGAAAAAAGAAAGATTTGTTCAAAGAGAACAACATGCAAATGCTGATAATATTGACAGATTTACATACCAACTGAAGATAAAATGTGAAAAATCTTACTGGACTTGGATATAGTGGCAAGAATTAAAAAAAAGAAATTAAAGATGACTCCTTAGTCTGAGCAACCATAAACTGAAGTTGTCATTAGGTCAGAGAGAATATCTTCATAAAACACTGATGTAAGATCGAAAAGATACAGGTGTCAGGAATCCTTGTGTTGTGCTTGTAAATGTGAGCAGGGCTGGATCATGTACCCATGGTAGGCTGGTGTCAGGAGCATACCACTGACATCAGACCTGGGTTTCCTTATGAGCAACTTCAGTCTGGGTGGATATTTATGATTTGGTTGTTTTGCTTTCTGTGCTTAAACTTAACGGAGTAGAGTTCATGTAAGTAAGAAATCAAGAGCAGAAATACTCTAACAATGCTTCAGTGTAGATGAGAGAGCCTAAAATCTCCACACAGAAAAGCACTGGACTTACTACACATGGATCACCCAGATTCTGACCTTTTGGAGAGATCCCAGCATGAGGTCATGGTGAAGGTAGGAAGTTAGAGACACTGTTAGGTTGCTAGGTACTTAGGAATGGACTTTGCAATTTCATTTGACTGAGCAATTTGAGAAGTGATCATCAACTGACTGTATGAGCATTTTGTCTTCATATATATGGCATCAATTCAATTAAGATAACAATCTTGTAAGTCATCTGATTTTCTTTTGCCTCTAAAAATAACATCTACATTTTTGATCTTTCATTATTTTATCATTCATAATTCTCTGACACATTCTTATTTATTCCACCTTAGAAAACATATTTTGTGACATTTGGCTTAGAGACGACATTTTAAAAAAAATTTCCAGTTGAGTGAATTTACAGTGAATTGAGCTTCAGAACTTTCTTGTTAAAATAAAGAAGTTAAACCAGCTATGCTTAAAGAAATGTATAGTTAATATACCCATCAATTTGTAATGTATGCTAACAATTATAATGACTGTTTAGACGACACCCATTTGCATATACCTGGCTCAGTCACCTGTATTCTGTGTGGAGATTTTATCCTTGAGATGGTTGTGCTGAAGATATGTATATAATATATATATATATATATAAGATATATATATATAAGATATATATATATAAGATATAACATATATATAAGATATATATATAATATATATATATAACATCTTTAAATTAATCAGTAATAAAACCGGCACATTTAAGTAGCTTCTATGTGAAGAAAAGGAGTTATTATGCTTTCATTAATACCTCCTGTGACAGAAGACTTCTCCAATGCCATAGAGGGTGTAGACATACCTAATTCTGAAGATAACATTTTATATCACAGACATTATCTTTCAAACATGTCCCTTACCACACGCTTCACAGCAAGACTAAATCTGCCGTTGTGATTTGTGTGCTGTGCTTTGCTTCTGATGTTAATGTTGCAATTCTATTCCAAAATATACAAATCCTTGTACTCCCCTTGCTAGAGATCATATGTATTTATAAATTTACAGTGAATTGCAGATGA
Organism: Erinaceus europaeus; assembly: GCF_950295315.1. Taxonomy (NCBI): domain Eukaryota; kingdom Metazoa; phylum Chordata; class Mammalia; order Eulipotyphla; family Erinaceidae; genus Erinaceus; species Erinaceus europaeus. The sequence continues at coordinate 1,474,261 of NC_080165.1, read as the reverse complement.
GTCCTTTATCACAAGCAGTGAGGAAAGTCTTCATGTATCTATTTCCCCCTCCTTCTCTCTATCTCCCCTTCCTCTCTCAATTTTTCTCTATCTTATCTAATACAAATTAGAAAGAAAAATGATTTTCTTTAAAAGGGTAATACATTAATTATAATTATTATATTGATCTTCTATAAATTAAAATTTGCCTTCACACTTAAAAGTATCCTAAATTGGTCTGGGATGATACCTAACCTGTTCCATTCAACAATTTTGATAGAATTTGACTTTATTCTTTTTACCTGCTTCATGACTGGTGAAGCTCCCTACAAGTGGGAAATGGGGGTTTGATCCTGGGTCTTTGGGCATGGTAAAATAGAAAATCAACCTGGTGTGCCACTAGCCCTCCCCTGAGAATTTTGGAAAGCATAGGTACTGATTGGCCCCCCCAAATGAGTGAAACTCCAACTCTTGGAAAATAAACTGATATGAAATCTATATATTATATAATATGTATATTATTTAGCTAATCACATACAGTAGAACAGCTCAGTAGATGGGATCCTTGCCATTGTTCAGACTGTGTGGCAATTACACTTGTAAAGTCACATATATATATATATTGAGTAGCTAGATATATTTTGGAGAGGACCAGGGCAAATATAATTGTTTATTTCTATTTTATGTATTTTATACAGGTCTTCTCAAATTGGACATGAAAGAAACACCAATTGGAAATTTCTTTTAGCATTTAGATTTCCAGAAGCTTTTTGGAGAAATTTTTGCCAACAGAGATGAGAAGAGCATGGTACAGGGATCCTAAGAAAAAAAGCAGACAGGACGGGAAATACGCCTTCTCTCTAGCTCCTCACAGACCTCACACAACACAGGACAGGAAGGCAGCAGGGTCCTTCCTTCCAAGTGAGGGATCATGGGATTGGTTTCACCTTCAAAGTGAAGCTGCATGAGTGCCTACCATACCAAGCGAAATAAGCTACCTACTGGACAACAGTTTTCTGCTTGACTTCAAAAGGGTTGGTGTACATCCAACCATTTTCCAGATCATTTTATCTTTGACAGGGGACCTGGAGTAAAGTAACTAGGAAAGTCAGTAACATTCTTCTAATGTGTGTGAACTGGAGTGGACATTAAGATCTGTCTCCAACACACATCTACTTCACTTGTATTTTCTATATGTTTTTGGGTTCTCTCGTTCTCTGACTCTAAGAGTTACTTTCACAGGGAATCGCTGTCTGGCTAAGATTTCTGTGATGCTCAAGTAGTAAAGAAATTGATTCCATCACTTACCTAATTCCAGTCTATGCTGGGAGGGAAAATTCTATCAACTATGGGATGTGATTCAACATAGACCAAAATAAGTTTAATATAAAACGTTAGAATGTTTTGAAATATTCTAGCATATGTTTAAAAAATCATGAAGCATAATTGTCCACGTACAATAATTAAGCACAATAACTGGGGAAATTTGAAGCTTATTTAGTAAAATAATCAGAAAATCTGTGACTCTTCTATAACTGGTTATATACAAATATTTTCTATTTGGCATATCATCTATGTCTAACAGACATTTTTGTTGTAGTTTAGACATATTCATCTGTTTTCCAACATAACTGCTCTCATACATTTAAGACCATATTGTTTTAAATACATTTTATTTTAATGAGAGAAGTATAGAGAGAGAAACAACAGAGCATTGCTCAGCTCTGGTTTGTGATGGTTCCGAGAACTGAACCTGCGACCCTGGCACTTCAGGCATGCAAGTCTTTTGCAGAACCTTTATGCTGTCACCCCCAACAAAAGACCGCCTTCTATAAGTATTTCTTGTTCTCTTTCTTTCTCTTTCCTTTTTTCTTTCTCCCTCTCTTTCTCCTTCATTCTTCTTCCTCTTCTCTCTCTCTCTCTCTCTCTCTCTTGTTCTTGCTTCCTCTCATCTTTCTATCATAGTACTGCTCAACTCTGTTTTATGGTGTGTTCGTATTGAACCAAAGATCTTGACTATTGCAGCCATGAAAGTCTGTTGTGCCCAAGCTATGTTTCAGCCCATGTGTTCTTACTAATGTGTTCATGTTCAGCTTATTGTTTTCCAAAAGGAAAGTTTACTTTATTCTGTTCTCTCAACAAAGACAAGAGGAGGCAAAATATCTGGAATGTAAAGTCCAACTTCATATAAGCACACAAGTAGGCACAGACTACTATGCATGGTAAAAGCCACTGAGCAAATGAAGTATCTGTGAGAGTTACACATGGCACGACAATGTTTCCAAAACAAATACAAAATAGATCAACAAAGCATTCAAATACAAAAGTAATCGTAATAATAATAACAGTAATAATAGGCTGGGTGGTGGTGCACCTGGTTGAATGCTCATCTCACCATGTGCAAGGACCTGGGTTCAAACTCCCAGTCCCCACCTGCAGGGGAAGAGCTTCACCAGTGGTGAGACAGGGCTGCAGGTCTCTCTCTCTCCTCCTCTCCCTTTCTCTATCCCTCTTTCTCTCTTTTCGCGCGCGCGTGTGTGTGTGTGTGTGTGTGTGTGTGTGTGTGTGTGTGTGTGTTCTTTCCTCTCCATTTCTGTCTGTCTGTCAAGTCAATAAAGATAATAAAATCTAAAAAACAAAGATAAAAACTTAACAGGACAGAAATATAGTTTGGAGTAAATGCTAAAGTCTACTGAGGGAAAAAATAGAAGATTTATTTTGTGAACCAGCGTCTATGGGTCAGTCGTCTGTGTTGTGCTGTGTAGCAATGTAGCCCCACTGAATATACTTCTGGCCTCAAACCCCCTTCACACATTTGCCTCTTCTGTGGAACTGACATATCAAAAGAAGGATATACTTTCTTTCCTTCTCTGTTTCTTTTTTCTTTCTTCTTATGGAAGCAGAGAAGGCAAGAGAAAGCGTGAAAGGGGCCCCTCGACCAAAGCCTCCTCAGTGAGGAAGGGGGCAGGCTTTAACTTCTTAGCTCACAGGAAGGAGCACACTGTTCCAGTGGACTCTTCCCCTGGCCCGTGAGTACTTTTGGCTTTATTGTTGTTTTCATCGCTGTTTGAGAGATTTATGTAGTTTGCACCAGTGCCAAAAATCAAGTCTATAAATGGATGTGAGGGAAACAAGTCAAGGCAAAGCTGCACATGACTTTCCAAGGAGAAGTGAACAGGAAGGAGTAAAGTCTAGTCAGCCCAGCCAGGTCAGTGATCTGAGGCGATGAGGAGAAATCATTAAGGAGAAAAAGACTTGAAAGACACACAGAAGACTGTTGTAGTCCTGCTGCTCACATCAGGAAAACATACTTTTCACTGATATACGCTTTGCCTGTTATGTGATTTAAATAAATTGCTCAAAATTTAAATTCTCAGAAAAGAACACAAATTATTTTATTTTGGCCCATAATTCTAAACAGCAAATGTTTACTAATGCTAATACCTGAGTGTCTATTGATTTAAAGTTATTGAGAATAATATGATTATAATTATATATTGATAGATACAGTATATATACATATATATTACATTACTTTTTCTGTAAGTCAACGCTCTTAGGATTTATTCTGTATGTATTATACAGTTTAAAACAGAGTATCCTAATTAACTCAAGTAAGTATGTATTGCCTGAGACTAAAAGGTAATACGTCCTAAGCAACTGCATAATGCCATAAAATATTATATCAAACTAAATGAGAAAAAGACACAATTGTTTTCTGGTAGTGAAATATTTTATCTAATGATACATTTGCTTAAGTTTCTGATGCTTTCTATTTGAAACCCATCACATGTGAAAATTTTAGAGTGTGTGTCAGACTAAGAAGATGGGGTTGATTTCTATACTGAAATAAAAATATGCTTTGAAGAAATCAGTCCAAACTTTTGATAAATGACCACACTAAATACAGTTGGACTGTCATTTCTATGTCCTATTTGTTAACTATATCACATACTTGATGCTGACATTTCCAGAGCAAATTCTTTGACTCAATATACTCTGAATTTTATTCATTTATGTGGAAAAAACTGACACATCTCCCTGATTCTCTTTTGATGGCATATTCTTAGAATTAACAATGCAAAACTTTCTAGGCATACCCATCACAAGAAACACTTACACTAACTAGTCAAGAGCTGAGCAGGTAAATGATTGCCTAGCAACTCCACACTTTTATTTTTTAAAAAAGTGAGAAAGAAAGTCTTTATTACTTGTCTAAGATGATGAGAGATGCTGAGAGAAGACACAGCCCCAGAACACAAAGCCAGATAGCTACTGACTAGGAACTTACAACATTCGCAATAGATGTAGTCTGCCATTCTTATTTTCATCTTATCTTCTTCAGTGGCATTACTGTTATGAAAACTTTTGCTTTTTATTCTTCTGTTTCCCCCCTTTGTCTGCCTCCAGGGTAATCACTGGGTCTTGGTGCCTGCACTACAAATCCACTGCTCCAGGAGGGCATTTTTTTCCCCATTTTGTTGTCATCGTTGTGGTTGCTGGATAGGACAGAGAGAAATCAAGAGAGGAGGGGAAGACAGAGAGGAAAGAGAAAGACAGACACCTGCAGTTCTGCTTCACCACTTGTGAAGTGACTCCCCTGCAGGTGGGGAGCCTGGATCCTTACACCTATCCTTGCAATTTAAGTCATGTGTGCTTAATCCAGTGTGTTACCACCTGGCCCTCAATAATACATATATATTTGCTTTCTTTCACCTGAATCAATAAATGACAGAATTAATAAAATAATCCTAAAAAATGTAGTTTCTGGGCAGGACAATTGGGTATATGTACTGTCTCTTTCCTCCTATTCTTGTAGAATCTATCAAAGGACAAGTCTCAGAAACTTTGCAATTTGTAATAAGATATGCTGGCATTTAAAAATATATACATTTCTGTGGTCACAGCTAGGAACATTCCAAGCTGCACTAATTTCAGGACCTATCTACCTCAGATGGTAGGTAGAGTATGTTGTCCAACTTCCCTTCGAAGAATGGAGCATTCCCTACCCTTGTTGATCCACATTGAAGGAAGGTTGTATAGGGGCCCACAAAGGGGACCATTAGGTTGTTCCTGATGGAGGTGACCTCTGACAGTGGCAAGAGGGCTCTGTTAGCAGTCTGTGGCCATGATGTCTGTGTGAGAGTCCTAGGAATCCCTGAGTAGGGCCCCAGGTGATGGGGTGGCCTAGTGGACACTGAAGATTAATCATTAAAGTGTGCCAGTCTCTTGCCCTTTTTCAGCTTTTGTAGACCTTGTTTTGTTTGACAAGGTTAGCTTTGGAGTGATTGAGGGATGTGTAACAGGATGTCAGTGAGGAGGGTACCTAGTTCTAAGTAGAAACTATTTCATTAGGCACTTTATGGTGTCTTTTTAGGTCTTTTTATTTGTTTGCTGTATTTATTGACCACTACAAACTATCGTGCACTTTGGCTTTCGGGTATATGTTTTCCCCTAACTTATAGGTACATGAGCATTTGCCCTATTTCACGGGACCTGGTCTATATCTAGGTTTTGAGGTTTGTTAAAAGTGCACCACCCGAAATGCAATTAAGGAGTCCTATGAGAAAGGAAAGGTCTCACCCGAGTAATGAAGCTGAAGGGTTGACTCTCCAAGTCTGGCAACTCTGGACACAGTCCGCAGTGAAACATGCGGGTGCTGTAGTGGTTGCCTTGATTGGGTTGGGATCAGCAGATTCATTATCAGTGGTGTGAACTGAGAGAAGCATGCAGGAAAGTGAGCCCCACCCTAGAGGTTGCAGGACTGGGGGAAATATGGGCTTTATAGAGGAAGCAGCAGGTTCCTGCTGTCTTATGGTTTAAGAAGGCAATATATAGTTATTGCTATAACCAAATTATTTGGCAATTGGGTTAATTTTGAAAATCCCATTTTTATGATTTGCTGTAGCATATAAGATCTCACCATAACTTATGTCCTTTTATACTACTTACATATATTTGTATCTTATAAAGGAACATTACCAGCTGCTTCTGTTCTTCCTGGTCTAAGTTTTTAGGAGATTTAACATTTCAAAGAAAAAGTCATTATTATAAATGTATTAACAAATTGAGCCTACTGTTAAAATTCAATCTGATTATCAATTTGATATTTTAAGTGCTTAGATTGAAGGCACATATACTCAGAGCTATGGTTTACACATCAATAAGTTTAAGACATTTACTCCATTTTCCCCTCTCATATTTAATAATGATTTTTGACACTATAAATTAATAGGAGTGTATATTAACACAATTACCACCACCAAAAGTCAGTGTCCCTCCCCTGCCCTTCCCACCCTACCCCATACACAGTGAAACTGAACATCGACCCTCACCCTCCACACAGAGATTTTACTTTGGTGCCCTACTCCAAATTCAGTCAGATTCTGCTTTGAGTCTCCCTTTCTGTTCTCCTTTCTCAACTTCTGTTTATGAAAGGGATCATCCTATACTCATCTTTGTCTTTCTAACTTATCTCATTTAATATAACTCTTTCTAGCTCCATCCAAGATGGGTCAGAGAAGGTGGACCACAGAATGCCAGCTCAGACCTACATGGATGCAGAGGTTATACAGGCTCCTGTGCTGAATAAGGGCCTCCGATCAAATTGATAGGGTTTACAGTTAACACTATTTATATACCTTTCCCATATTTGGGAGCTACTCTCTTCCTTGATCCAGATTTCTGGTCCTTTTTCCAAGTATGACATCATCTTGCCAGACAATAACTTGGGTCCACCTGCATGTTAGATATCAGGCTCAGGCAAAAACTAGTAAGGTCATGGGCCCCTTGCTTTCTCCAAAACAGAGACCCCTGAATCTTCATCTGCAATATTCTTGCCTTTAGGTTCATGATTAGTCAACAATTTGTTTTGATTTATATCCTAACTGTTTTTCAGCCACTAGGCTCTAGATGCTACCATGATGCCAACTTGACTTCCCTGGGCAGTTGACCTCACCAATGTGACCTGGAGCTCCTCTTCCCCAGACCCTGCCCCACTAGGGAAAGAGAGAGGAAGGCTGGGGGTATGGATCAACCTGTCAATGCCCGTGTTCATCAGGGAATAAATTATGGAAGCCAGACCTTCCACCTTCCGCACCCATAATGACTCTGGGTTCATACTCCCAAAGGATTAAAGAATAAGAAAGCTATCAGGGGAGGGGATTGGATACAGAGTTTTGGTGGTGGGAACTGCACTCCTCTTATCCTATGGTTTTGTCAATATTTATATTTATAAATGAAAGTATATATATATATTTATACATATCAAAATATATAATTAGGCTATGACTGTTAAAAACAGAAAATATAAGGAACACAAATTCTATAAGTTTTTTTCAAATGTTGACTACTACTCATCTGAACAGGTTTCCTAGGGTTTCTTTCCATAGCTAAGAGCCATACAGAAAACAGGTTAACTGGAGAAATGGATTTTGTCACAATGTAAGGGACTAGAAGTGCCAGATCAAGATGATGACCTGGTTGCTTCTGTGGAGATATCTCTTCATCACTTGCCAATGTTCTTCTGTGACATGACCTGATATCACTGCTGTGAATTCCAATTTCTTCCTCTAAGAACCAGTGATAGTGAATTAGAACGTCCTTATAGAGCTCTGTAGCAAGTCTGTATCCAAATCCAACAACGTTCTAACACTAGGGGCAAAGAATTCAACCCTTTGATTCGGGGCAGGGTCTCAGGAAGCCAATAACATCATGTATATAATTAAATTAATGACTAACAGACATATATGCACATATGATCCTCTTATCATGCAAAGATTTTTCCGTGAGAATACATGGATTAAATATTTCTGAGTGGATAAATAGTTTGCGATTACATGGACTTAACATATCTGGCATGCTTTTCTACTGTTGGTCATTGGAGTAGCTTCTGGTTTTCTTCTATTTCAATGATACTACAGGGATATTTTTACCTGTATAGCCTGAGAGAGTGTCATCTTAGTTCTCTTTTGATACATTCTCAGTAGTAGTGAATTAATTCTCTTCATCAGAGCACTTACTTTCTTTTTAACTATGGGTGTTTACTGAAAAATTTGCTTTAGTTTAAGCACATTAGATAAAATACACATACCTACTTAGCTCTGCCAGATCATTGCTTCTATTGATTTTTTTCCCTAATAAACAAACGACAACTTGCTATACTTTTGCATTTTTCAGAATCAATTCATTTTCAGGAGATGGGGTATTTATCTCTACATTTTCTCAAGAGACTGTAGGCCTTCTATGAGCTCTCCCACCTCCTGCCATCACTGAATACAATCAGAGCTCATTATTCCCTTCAGTGAGCCACTCAGCAGAACATAAGTCATTTTAGTCTCTACCAAGAAACATTTTGTAAAGTGAAATGACCCCAGTTATTTTTTCTGCTTCCTGTGCCCCCTCAGTGACAGCTGTAAATTTGTTCTTGCTTAAGATACACTCACTGTAAAGATGGTATCCTAAGCAAAATCCAACCAGGGAGTGGTTTGATGAATTTTTTACCCCACATTTAAGTGTTGATTTTAACAATATTCTTTCTACAGTTTTCCTTTTGTGGTTCAAAGTATCTAAGCATTTGAAGCATTTTATCTATAGTACTATACGCACTATTGGAGGCACACTGCGAGTCAATGTTAGGCTTTGTTCAGGTAGTATGGCCAATAAAGAAAGTTTTAAATGTTTTATTGTCAACTTTCTTTTTCTACCCTTATTTTTCTGAAAATTTCCATTTTTATACCTTTATGGCTTGAAAAAAAACGCTCCAAACCTGATATCATCTGTAGTTGGTATGGCTTTCAGAAGCAGTTTCTCAGAAATAAGAGGAAAATAATAGATTTACTCAGAAATACTGACACTTCCCTTCATAAGGCATTCTGGGTTTTGTTTCTATTCCATGTTGAATTTTTCTAGATGTTCTGTATGATCAATTTAAGTGTTCCAGACTGATGACACCATATGCTTTATCAGAGTTTTTTTTTTCCTTAACTGCTATTCATAGATTCTGAGTGAGAAAAATTATGCATTGCATTAAACAAAGTGCAAGATTAAGGAAAAAAATAAATAAAAAGTGCAAGATTTTTCCTTTGCTTTTGAAAAATAAACACTTACATACGCAACTACTTTTTCAACAGTAACAGTGTTCTAAACACTATTATTGTGTTATCCCACGTTTGTTTGTAACTAAGAATTTCCAAAACTATTGAAATCCCTGTTTGTTTCTGGCCAACATTTTTGATGGAGTAAGATCTTCCTTACACAAAAAGGTTCCATTTTGAGAAAACACACAAACATTCTCTAGGACAATTATTTAAGTCACTGGCCCTTCCCCTTTCCCTTGCTGTTGATATTTTTTTGCGTTCAGCATTTCCGTCTCTGCATGGACACTGTTCACTCTCTTCCTCTTTATGTGCCTGTGCTGGTATCATGGGATAAGTGCTAGAGGACATGTTTCTCGGAATATGAGGAAAACATAGATGCCCATCTTCGGTGGAATTTGGAGAACTTTTTTTAAATGGTTGCTGAACATATCTTTCATTTGCTAGAGATGTCTTCTATCACTTAAAATATTTTCTTCAGAGAAGATATTATAGTTGCCTGATTGCATTTAAGTGGTGAAATTTGCAAAGTACATGGTTTCCAGAGAATAAATTCACCTCTAACTACTTAGAGGATAGTAGATTATAAAACAAGGAAGGAACCATTTACAACCAGTTGAAAATTATATATATATATGTACACATATATATATATATATGTACATATATATATATTATTGGCTGTTGATATGAATCATACAAAAATGTGAACTCTCCACATTATTTGGATCAGATGTCTGGTCACAATGGCCCAGCCACGTTGACATATACAGTTAACATTTATAATAAATAAAGAACAACAGGGCACTGTTATATGTATTTAATCTTTCTTTCTCCTTTTGGTTGAACTGGGGGCTCCTACATGTGTGATTTCGCTGCTCTGGTTTGCTTTTCCTTCAGATAGACAGAGATAAACAACCAGGGCAGCACCCACTGCCAGTGCAGACTCCATGGTTTTTAATCAAATTTGTCCTTTAATCATATGGATTCAACACAGAAATAAATACAGTTAGTCTCCAGTACAGTGTGGGTCTTGGTAAATAAAATGACCATGTGACACATAAAATCATAACTACTATCTTTGGACGCCATAACTGATATGATTCTATTACTTTCTCTTTGAGCTTTGATTAAGACAGAAATCCAGTAAATCATCCTTAGAGTAGTACTGTTTCATTAAACCACAATACACTGCCATGAAATAAGTCAATCATTTTTGTTTTAATTTCAATTAAAACTATAAATAAACTGACAATGGAAGCAAGTGATGGCTAGAAATTGATTATATCAATCCATCACCCCCTAAAACTGCTTTATTCTGGGAGAGGAAGTTGTATCTCTGACTCCAACTGAAGTGATGGCAAGACACCAAGTTTAAAATTCTCCAACTGTCAACGGCTGTTTTACTAATTATCCAGATTCCGAGGCAATCATACAACCGTAATCATTCACCTCACGCCTGGAAACATACGTCTTGTTCTTTGGATGAATATTTATAAGACAGTGTAAAGCAGTCTACTTTCTTTTCCCTTCAGGCAAGACAATTTGGAGTTCATCAATATGTATTACCAAGGACTTTTATAAAAGGCACTTCAAAGAAAATTCATCAGGCATTCTTTTTGTCTTGATTTCTGTTAGACTGATACTTCCTTTTGACAAGTATCAATAAATTATCCTCTGATGGGTGGAAACTTGATGTCTTATTCAGAAACTTCCTCACATAGCAAAAGCTGGGCTTCGAGTTTCAAATGAAATTATTAAGACTCTGCATCTAATTTAAGGACAGAAGGAAGCTATGTAAATTAAACACAATAAGACAAACATATGTATTGTCGTCCTGGAGCTCACAGAATGGAGTTTACAACAGTGGAGCATTCTCTTATTTTATGCAACTTGCAACTTTCCTGTTTGTCATGCAAACATATTTAGAATTCTTTCACAAGTTAAAGGGATGCGTGCCCTGATTCCTGGATAAATGGAAGAACTCTATCAGATGAAAACCAAAATAATGTAGACATAGAAGTAGAAAATGTCAAGCTGTCTCTCCACATAAGTCTGATTAGTCTTCTCTAAATATTATTGGGTAGGTTCACATTTTCATAAGAGTAGAGTAGATAAGTGTGATTGTCTGTAAGAAAAAAATCACTACTGTATTTAACCATCTTTGAAAAATAATAAAAAAGTAATTTTATTTGAATTATTTATTTTAAATAGTTAACAACTTTATTTTAGTATTCTGAAAAAATGCATGTAGAATATAAAAACACAGTTTATACCTATTTCTATAAATAGTGGATAAAATAAACTGTTCATTCCATTATAGTCTTTGTTCAATTCTACTATGCTAATTGTAAAGATATTTTCATATTCTCAGAAATTTTTTTCTCATTACTTATTACCTTACTCAATATAGTCAAATAAAATATTTATATTAGTTCAATTCAATTAAACAAGGGGGGATAAAGGTAGTGACTGATCTTGACTTCTTGTCTTGCAAAATAATTGTAGCATTTATTAAGTAGTCATTTTGTACAAGTTCACATGCACTACCAAACTATGTATCTTGTTAACAAATGTATAATTACCAATAAAGAATTGAGTATGACTATTAAATATTTTAAAAAGAAGACAAAAAGTATAATCAGAAAATTTGTTACCAAGAGAGCATCTATGCTCTGAGTCATTAACACCTAAGATAACTTTCTAAAAATCATAAAAAATAAGATTCTCCCTCATCCTCAGGCCTAATCAGTTGGGTAACTTCTACAATCTAGACAACTGCACAGCCTCATTGCCTGTGCCAAGATACTGTAATGAGTTTCCCTCCAGTCTGTATATTCTCCTAGTCAACTTTATTACTCTGCCAACCTTTGGCCTGACCTCTTGGATGACTTTTGCAGCCCCAGCTATCACACACACCCTGCACATGGCACCTAAACCTTGCCACTTATCTGCTGCAGACTTGCCTGCTCCCCAACTCCCAGAAACATTCTGTCCGGTGACCTCTGCCACTCTACTTCACAGTCCCTGTGTTCCATCCTTGAAACACACTGTGTGACCTTCATTGACCAGCACACTAATCAGTCCCCGATCTCTCCTGTCAGAACTCCTTTATAAGTACCTCAGATTCATTAAAAAGAATCCTTTTCTCTGTGTCCCACCTACCTGTCCTGGTTCCCCTCTTATCACTGGGATCTCTACAACATGACATATGCCAGCAATGGATAAAATGTGGAGGCAGATAAAATCCACTGCAAACAAACAAACAAAAAGTCCAGAAAAATTCTAAAATAAACTGCAGAAAATTAACATGTCATAGCATTGTCACTAAAGTTGGAAAACTTATGGAATAAAAATCCAATAGAAGTGGAAAAACAACAGATGAAAATCCAAGAAAGAATAGTAGTCAAAGCCAAAGGGAAAAAAAGTATTAAAGGCCAAAGTAGATGGACTCACAGTTGCATTACTTGAAATAAATGTCACGAAAGCTGAACAAAACAATACAATTGGGACATAAAAGCTACAACAGCAGAAAGAAATTACATTATCTCAGCAAAATAAGACAGTAGTTAAACTAAAGGATAGGTGCAAAGAACAACATGCACTGAAGAAAGAATCAGTAAACCTGAAGAGAAAGCTGGAGAATCTAAAAGTATGATATTGACAGGTCTAGAAAAAGGGCTAAGAGATAGATTAAATAACACCAGAGACATGTGTGATAATCTAACAAGGAATACTATTCATAGCATTGGCCTATCAGAAGGAGAGGAAGCATGGGATAAAAAGCATACTGGAAGAAATAATAGCAGAGAACGTCTCCAGAGTGACTAACAAAAATGTAGGGCTGAGATGGGGAGTTAGAATACAAGAAGAGATGGGAATACCAAACAAGATCAGTCCAAAAATACATACACCAAAACACAATATGATTAACCTAGCAATTCAAAGACAAAGAAAGGATACTAAAAGCAGCAAGAGATAAACCAAGAGTAAGGGACAGGGACTTCTAGAGGTGTGGTCATGGAGCAGTAGCTGCCGCTGCTGCTCCTCTAATCAGCTAGGTAAAGCAATGAAAACTCAACAAAAGGCAGGCAAGATTTCTTCAGAAACTCACTAAGCCACAGATAGGTTCAGACACATAGGCTGTGGATGGAAAAGGAATGAGGGATAAGTGCTTCTGTATTTGGCAAGGGGTGGGGGGGAGGCATGAAGAAAAGTGGTATCTCATTTTGTCTGTAATTTGTAATTTTCGTAGATACTAATCATTTTTTTTGTTATTGTTGTTATGGGGGGTTAATGCCATTGAGCTTTTCACAGCTAGAGACAGAGACCAGAAAAAAGGCAAAGATACCAGAGTAAATGTGCCCTACAGCATAGTTGTGTCCTGTCTTGAACCTGGGTCCTGGGTATGACAATGTAAACACATTATACAAATGAGTTACCTTGCTGGCTCTGTGATGTTTGTTTTTAATTTCTAGAAGAATTAACTTAGAATGTATTTAATCCCTTTCATGTTTAATAAAATAAATCAATAAAGTAATATGAACTTGGAGATTTTTCTTAAAATTGTATCATTATATTCTGTCTTTAGTAGATGAAAAGCCTATTTAGTTTATTTATTGATGGTAAATCTGGGCTAATACTGTATTTCTTACTCATTCAATCTAAGTTTTTTTTTATTCCAAGCAGTGACCACAATATTTATCATGACATTTTATTACCCTTTTAATATCTGTGATATCTGTTATGACATCATCTCCCTTGTTTCTTTGGTAATCTTTCTTCTTTATTCACTGATAAAGTTGGAGAGAATTTATCCATTTTATTGACTTTTTCCAAGGCATGAGTCAGCTTTTGTTTATTTTATGTTTAATTTCTATTATCTACTGATGTGAATAATATTATTAGTTATTAAATTCGTTGTTTCCAAAATTTCTTAAAGTATAATGGATACCATTTACATGACTCTAACTCACTAATTTCTGTAAATTGCTTCCTATGTAGTTATTTATTTATCCAACAAATTTATCCCTGATATGCTGTGACTTCACTGATATTCAGACTAAGTTCTTATTTCACATTTTATTTACTCTAAGATTCATAGGCTATTTAGAAGTGTCCTCTGTAGGGTCAGAGAGACAGCAAAATCACTATGCAAAATATTTTCATGCCTGAAGCACTAGTAGCCCCAGATTCAATTCCTGGCCCGCTATAATATAGAGAAGATATGTGTTCTGGTAAATATGTACATGCATAAAAAGTCTACATGCATTTTCTTTATGGAGAGATAGCATAAAACTTATGCAAAATACTTTCATGCCTGAGGGTCTAAGGTCCCAGGGTCAGTGCACAGCACCACCATAAGCTATTGTTGAAGAGTGCCCTGGACTTTCTGTCTCTCTCACTTAAATTAAATCAATAAAATAATAATAAAAAGAAGAATAAATATTCTGTCATTAGGTTCACCAAAATCTCATTAATAAGTGATTAAGACAAGAATTGATGGTGTTTGTATTTGATAGTAACTGTTCATGTAATAAAAAAAATGGTCAAACTTTTTGCCATAAAATGGATGGGACTTAAAGTTACTACAATAAATACAATAGAGGGTGAAAGACAGTAACTCTGCCTATGTAGGAGCCGGCAATAATATATATGTTATATGTTATAATATATTATTATATATTATATATTAATTATATCATACATCATATATATATATGACATAGCTTCCAGGTTGACAAGGGAAACAAAAACCACATCGTGAACAAACAGGATTATATTGAGAGAATTTCTCTTGCTCATTGAATGGTTATTATCTCTTTGGAATATATTCAGTGTCTATATATGTGTGGGTTTATGACTAGGCTCTCTATTTTTTATATCATTTTATTTACATATTGGATAGAGACAGCCATAAATATATATAGAGAGAGGGGTAACAGAGAGATACCTACAGATCTGCTTTACCACTTTGAAGCTTTCTCCTTACAGGTATGGACTGGAGGCCTGAACCCAGGTCCTTGTGTGAATTGTAGTATGTGACTTAAGTACTTACACCTCCACCCAGCTCCTCTATTTTTGTCTTATTGGTCAGATTTGTTTTTATTAATATTTTTGTGTCCATTTATTTTACCTTTTGTTGTCCTTGTATTTTATAGTTGTTATGGTTACTATTATTGTAGTTATAGATGTCTTCATTGTTGGATAGGACAGAGAGAAATGGAGAGAGGAGGGGAAGAAGAGAGGGGAGAGAAAGACACCTGCAGACCTGCTTCACTGATTGGGAAGTGACCCCCCCTGCAGGTGAGGGGCTGGGGGCTCGAACCAGGATCCTTAGGCCAGTCCTTGAGCTTCATGACACGTCCGCTTAACCAGTTGCCCTTTATTTTTATTTTTATTTAAGAAAGTATTAATTAACAAAACCATAGGGTAGGAGGGGTACAACTCCACACAATTCCCACCAACCACTCACCACATCCCACCCCCTCCCATGATAGCCCTCCCACTCTCTATCCCTCTGGGAGCATGGACCCAGGGTCATTGTGGGTTGCAGAAGGTAGAAGGTCTGGCTTTTGTAATTGCTTCCCCGCTGAATATGGGCGTTGACTGGTCGGTCCATACTCCCAGTCTGCCTCTCTCTTTCCCTAGTAGGGTGGGTCTCTGGGGAAGCTGAGCTCCAGGACACATTGATGGGGTCTTCAGTCCAGGGAAGCCTGGCCGGCATCCTGATGACATCTGGAACCTGGTGATTGAAAAGAGAGTTAACATTCGAAGCCAAACAAGTTGTTGAGCAACCATGGACCCAAAGCTTGGAATAGTGGAGAGGAAGTGTTAGGGGGATACTCACTGCAAACTCTAGTGTACTTCTGCTTTCAGGTATATATTTTGCAGTAGTTTACGGATACGTGTGAACATATGCTCTCACAGAAACTGGTGTATATCTAGATTTTGGGACTTTGTTAGAAAGTGAACCACCTGAGATGAAACTAGAGTGTACTATGAAAGGAAAGGTCTCACCCGAGTAATGGAGCTGAAGGGCTGCCATTCCACACGTGAAGTCTCTGGACACAGTCTGAAGTGAAGCATGCAGAGGTGGAAATCACTGTGTTGGTTAGGTTGTGATCAGCAGATGCAACACTACTTAATATGGATTGGGAGAGGCATACGGGAAAGTGGGCCCTATCCAATGGTTCCAGGACTGGGGGAAGTAGAGGTTCTATAGTGGAGATGTGAGGTTCCTGCTGTCTTAGGGTTCAAAAAGACAATTTATAGTTAATGTTATCATCACAT
Organism: Erinaceus europaeus; assembly: GCF_950295315.1. Taxonomy (NCBI): domain Eukaryota; kingdom Metazoa; phylum Chordata; class Mammalia; order Eulipotyphla; family Erinaceidae; genus Erinaceus; species Erinaceus europaeus. The sequence goes on along the minus strand of NC_080165.1, from coordinate 1,457,894 downwards.
TATTTGGTAATTGGGTTAACTTTGAAAAGTCCTTTTGTTAGGGTTTGCTGTACAGTACCCAGTATCTTGTATATAGCTGTGCTATTGGTTGCTTCTGATCTACTTGGTCTAGGCTTTTGAGAGAGTCTGCATATCAATTACACTGCATATACTGAGAAAAGATTCAGTTTGTGTTTTGAAAAACTTCGAGACATACAATTAATTTTCCCCCTCTCGTATTAATTACCTAGTGATGTATATGACTACATTTTACTAGAAGTGTACAGAAACACCATTCCCACAACCAAAAGACTGTGACCCGTCCCTGCAACCCACCCCTACCCTACACTGGCCCGGGAAGCTGCATGTCTACCCCTCACCACAGGGTTTTTACTTTGGTGCCCTACTTACAATTTAGTCATGTCCTGCTTTTAGTTTCCCTTTCAGATTTTCTTACTCAACTTCTCTTGATGAGTGGGATCATCCCATACTCATCTTTATCTTTCTGACTTAGCTCACTTAACATAATTCCTTCTAGTTCCATCCAAGATGGGTCAGAGAAGGTGGGTTCATTGTTCTTGATAGCTGCATAGTATTCCATTCTTTCTCAGCCACTCATCTGTTGTTGGGCACCTGGGTTGCTTCCAGGTTTTGGCTATTATGAATTGTACTGCTATGAACATAGGAGTACATACCTCTTTTTGGTTGGGTGTTATGGAGTCCTTGGGGTATAACTCCAGGAGAGGAATTACTGGATCATATGGAAGGTCCATGTCTAGCCTTCTGAGAGTTTTCCAGACAACTATCCACGGAGGCTGTACCAATTTACATTCCCACCAGCAATGTAAAAGGTTTCCTCTGTCCCCACAGCCTCTCCAGCATTTGTTGCTGCTGTCCTTTTTGATGTATGCCATTCTTACAGGAGTGAGGTGGTATCTTAGTGTTGTCTTAATTTGCATTTCTCTGACAACCAGTCACCTAGAGCAGTTTTTCATATGTTTGTTTGCCTTTTGTATCTGCTCTGTAGTGAAGGTTTTGTTCATATCCTCTGCCCATTTTTGGATGGGGTCATTTGCTTTTTTGGTGCTAAGTTTGCTGAGCTTTGGTGATTAGTTTCTTGTCTGATGTATGGCATGTGAAGCTCTTCTCCCATTCTGTGAGGGGTCTCTTTGTTTGTTTAATAGTTTCTTTGGATGTGCAGAAGCTTTTCAATTTGATGTAGTCCCATTGGTTTGTTTCTGCTTTAGTCTTCCTTGCAATTGGGTTTGATTCATCAAAGATGTCCTTGAGGTGTAGGTGGGAAAGTGTTTTACCAATGTTTTCCTCTAAGTATTTGATTGTTTCTGGTCTGAAATCTAGGTCTTTGATCCATTTGGAGTTGATTTTTGTTTCTGGTGAGATAAAGTGGTTCAATTTCATTCTTCTGCATGTTATAACCCAGTTTTCCCAGCACCCTTTATTGAAAAGAGCTTCCTTTTTCCATTTAATCATATGGGCCCCCTTATCAAAGGTTAGATGTCCATAGGTGTGGGGATTTATTTCTGGGCTTTCAATTCTGTTCCACTGGTCTGTGCGCCTATTTTTGTTCCAGTACCATGCTATTTTGATGATGATGGCATTATAATATAGTTTGAAATCTGGGAGTGTGATGCCTCCATTTCTGTTTCTTTTCCTTAAGATGGTTTTGGCAATTCTAGGTGTTTTCATGTTCCAGATATATGATTGTAGTGTTTGTTCTATTCTCTTAAAGAAGCTTGGTGGAACTTTGATGGGTATTGCATTAAATTTGTATATGGCTCTGGGGAGAATATTCATTCTGATGATATTTATTCTTCCAATCCATGAGCATGGGATATCTTTCCATTTCTTGGTATCAGTTTCTATTTCCTTGAGTAGCGACTCATAGTTTTCAGTATATAAGTCTTTCACTTCTTTGGTCAACTTTATTCCTAGGTATTTGATTGATTTTGCTGAAACAGTAAATGGGAGTGATTTCTGGATGTTTTCTTCTTCAGATTTAGTGTTTGCATAAAGAAATGCCACTGATTTTTGTACATTGATTTTGTAGCCTGATAACTTGCTATATTGCCTAATAACTTCCAGTAGTTTTCTGCTGGATTCTTTAGGTTTTTCTATGTATACCATCATATGGTCTGCAAATAGTGAGAGCTTGACTTCTTCCCTTCCAATCGGTATTCCTTTGATTTCTTTCTCTTGCCTGATTGCTATGGCAAGAACTTCCAATACTATGTTGAAGAGTAACAGTGACAGTGGACAACCCTGTCTAGACCCTGATCTGAGGGGGAATGCTTTCAGCTTCTGTCCATTGAGTATGATGTAGGCTGTAGGTTTGCTATATATAGACTCCACTATCTTGAGGAATTTCCCATCTATTCCCATTTTTTGTGGAGTTTTGAGGATGAATGGGTGTTGGATTTTGTCAAAGGCTTTCTCTGCATCTACTGAGATAATCATGTGGTTTTTGGTTTTGCTTTTATTGATGTGGTGAATGACATTGATTGACTTATGGATGTTGAACCAGCCTTGCATTCCTGGGATGAATCCAAATTGGTTGTGATGAACAATCTTTTTCATATGCTGCTGTATCCAGTTGGCCAAGATCTTGTTTAATATTTTGGCATCTATGTTCATCAGCGATATTGGTCTGTAGTTTTCCTTTTTTGTTCTGTCCCTATCAGCTTTTGGTATGAGGGTGATGTTGGCTTCATAGAAGGTGGAAGGAAGTATTCCTGTTTCTTCAATCTTATGGAAAAGCTTAAGAAGTATGGGTACTAACTGTTTCCTGGAAGTTTTGTAGAATTCATTTGTGAAGCCATCTGGTCCAGGACTTTTGTTGTTGGGGAGGTTCTTAATAATGGTTTCAATTTCTCTATCTGTGATTGATGCATTTAGATTTTGTAGTTCTTCTTGGTTCAGTTTTGGAAGGGCATATGCTTCTAGGAATTGTTCCATTTCTTCCAGAATCTCTAGCTTGGTGGCATATAGTTCTTTATAGAAGTTTCGCAGAATTCTCTGGATTTCTGTGGTGTCAGTTGTGATATCTCCTCCATCGTTTACAATTCTATTAATTTGAGGCTTCTCTCTCTTTTTTGTTTGGTGAGTCTGGCTAGGGGTTTGTCAATTTTGTTTAATCTTTCAAAGAACCAACATTTGGCTTCATTGATCTTTTGTATGGTTCTTTTATTTTCGATGTGGTTTATTTCTGCTCTAACTTTAGTGATTTCTTGATTTTATTCCTTCTGGTTGCTTTAGGGTTCCTTTGTTCCTCTTCCTCTAAGTCCTTGAGGTGTGCAGTAAGGTTGTTCATTTGAGCTTCTTCTTGTGTTTAATATGTGATGGTATGGCTATAAGTTTCCCTCTCAGTAGTGCTTTAGCTGTGTCCCAAATATTTTGATAGGTTGTGTCTTCATTTTCAAATTTCCTGCTTGAGTGAGTCTCTGACATAGTGGTTCTTAAGGAGTATGTTGTTTAGTTTCCAAATTCTGTGACTTTTAATAATTTTCTCTTTGTTGTTAAATGTTAGTTTTACTCCACTGTGGTCTGAGAAGATACTTGGGATGATTTCAATGCTCTTGAATTTATTGATGCTGTCTTTGTGGCCTAACATGTGGTCTATCCTTGAGTATGTGTTATGTGGATTTGGAAAGAAGGTGTATTCCAGTTTTGGGGGGTGAAGGACTCTGAAAATGTCCAAGAGGTCTAGTCTGTCAATCTCTTCATTCAATTCTCTTGTATCTTTGTTGGTTCTCTGCTTTGTTGATCTGTCTAAGTGTGAGAGTGGGATATTGAAGTCTCCCACTATTATTGTATTACTATTGATGTATTTTTGAAATTCTTTCAGTAGATGCTTAATGTATTTAGATGGTCCCTCGTTGGGTGCGTAGATGTTAATAATTGTTAAGTCTTCTTGACTGATTGATCCTCTAATCATTATGTAATGTCCTTGCCTATCTTTTATTACTTTATTTAATTTAAAATCTATCATGTCTGAGATGAGAATGGCTGTTCCTGCCCTTTTTTGTGGTCCGTTAGCCTGTATAATAGTTTTCCATCCTTTCACTTTAAGTCTGTGTTTATCTTGTTGTGACCGATGGGATTCTTGCAAGCAGCATATGGTCGGATTATGTTTTCTGATTTTTTTTTTTTTGTTCCCTTTTTTTCTACTCTAATTCTTAACCCAAATTAAGTGATAGTCACCTCCTAGGTGTCACCGCTAGGATCCCTTATTGACTGGCCTACTAAAGGCAGAAAATCCTACCGTTTCCAGAAGATGTGATCAGAGCTCAAGCCACTAACAGCTTCTCAGTCCGCCATCTTCCGGGAACCCTCGCCCCTTTTTTTTATAAATTGAATTTGGGGGATATGCTATCTATAATTTCCTTCTTTGGGGGGTGGGTGCTTTGACAATTTGTGGCTTTTAGTGGTTCCACATGAATACTTAATCATTTGTCTAATTTCCTTAAAGAATGTGATCAGACTGTTGATAGAACTTGCATGGAATCTATAAATTCATTTTGGAAGGATGAGCATCTCAATAATCTTTATTCCTATAGTGCTTGAACACCTTAGACTTTGGTTAACCTTTCTCCTTCCACAAGGACCCAATGTTCAGTTTGCTCGTTTTTCCATGCCTTACCTTTGTTTGTTCAAGTGCCTCAACCTCTACAGATCTGAGCAGCAGATCTGCAACAATGGTTTGAAGGCAATGCGGCAATGTCTTATGCTTCCTACCCTCCCGTCCACATGCAATCACCCACACTTAGAAGGTGAGTTTATTTTTGCCTGCAATGCTAGTAGTGATCTAATGAAACTCATGGAGATATTTTGGTTTTCCAGGAGAGGAAAGGCCCTTCACTCCTTCCTGAGATTCGTCTCATGATATTTTATTTGTGTGTGTGTGTGTGTGTGTGTGTGTTTAGTTATAAATCGGATTGAGACTTCCCCCTCCTTTTATCAGACTCCTTGTTTGTATACAGAAACACCACAGATTGGTGTGTATTGATTTTTTATTCTGCTACTTTACTGAATTTATTGATTATTTCCATTATCTTTCATAGAGTCTAGTATATTATGTTACCAGCAAATAGTTTGATTCTCCTTTTCCAAGTTGTATAACTTTGAGTGTTTTATTTTTTTGTCTGATACCAGTGGTGAGAACCTTAAGGACTATGTTGAATAGTAGTGGAGCTGGTGGAATCCTTGTCTGGTTCCTGATTTTAAGAAGGCTTCCATGTGCACCTTCACTGTTCAAGTGTAGCCTGTCTCTATCTTTTCCTAGTGGGACTGGGACCTTTGAGGCAGGGCTCCATGTTACAGGGTGTAGAACTATTGTTTCTTGACTTCAGACCCAGAAGTCGTGTCCCTCAACTGCTGCTCTCTCTTTGGCACAGGCTGCCCTGAGTTCAGCCTTTCAGTCCCGGGAGACCCGCCTCACACCCTTTTTATATCCATGATCCTTATGTGTCTGTACTCACCAACATTTTGTTGAGTTTCCAAAGAAATCTCGGTCATCTTTGGTTGTTGAGTTTTCAAGTGACTTTCATTTGTCTTCCTAGTTGATTGGGGAGAACTAAGTAAGTCTGAGTTACTGTACCTCTGAAAGGCCCTCTGCATTTGGCGCTTTATTAATTATATCTCTATCTTGGTTATTTAGCAAGCACAGCTCATGAGAAGAAAAAAAAAAGAAAAATAGACCTGCAGGATGTGCACTAATTTGCCTTCTTATTCGTCAGTGGGGAAAGCCAGCTGCCCTGAACACCTCATCGACTGCTGGTGGGCCCGGATCTGAGAGGCACAGTCGGTGGTCCGGCTGGGAGACCCACTGCGAGGCTTCCTGCAGGGGCAGCTCCTGGGTGGTGCCCAGGCCAGTGCCAGGCTTGCCAGGCTGGCTTCCTTCGGAGCGAGGTGTCTCGGCTTACCTGCCCATGCCACTGCTTCAGCAGGTGCATGAGGCTGATGTCGCTGCAGCCGCTGCAAAGACTCAGCCCCCAGAAAGCACAGGCGAGCTTCATGGAGGCGATGAGCAAGCTGGCCCTCTGGCTTCACTGTCTGGCGTGAGTGAGGTGACCCTGCCTGGACCCCGAGTCCTGGGGCTGAACTGCGAGCATCTGATGCTCATGGACCCCAGCTCCCAGAAGCGGTGCTGCCGCCACCCCCTGAGCCCACGGGGGGGACAATGCGCCCCCGGCCTGGAGCTACAGCGTGGCTCAGCCAGCAACCCTGAGAAGGTCTGGGTTGCTTGCCCAGGGGCCCCACAGCTGCAGCAACCGCTCTGCAGGTCGCAACTGCTAAGCGAAGCCAGCGCCCAGAGGAGGGGAGTGTGGCCCAGCCCTGGAGGGCCCTGGCTTGCCCAGATGGTCGCGCCAGCACTTGCAGGCCTCTCTGGCTTGGTGGAACCTGCTGTGCTCCTGAAGGCCTGGGGCAGGGGCGGCTACGACGACCCCCACCCAGAAAGTGAGGCACCTCCTCCAGGTGGACCAGGTCCTGGGAGCTTGGCGTGGCCCTCCGATGGTGCCTGGTCGGGGGGCCTGTGCCCACCGCCCCAGCTCAGCATCTCCTCGGCCCTGGAGAAGCAGCCGGTGAAGAATCAGACTCCTGAGAGTCGGGTATAGTATACGCCTTCCTTATTCTTTCTTTATTCCAGGCTTCATTTTGTCTTTTTTTTTTTTTTGCCTCCAGGGTTCAGTGGGGCTCGGTGCCCATGCTACGAATCCACTGTTCCTGGAGGATATTTTTCTCATTTTGTTGCCCTTGTTGTTATTGTTGCCACTGCTGTTGTTGAATAGGACAGAGAGAAATGGAGAAAGAAGGGGAAGACAGAGAAGGGGAGAGAAAGACACTGGCAGACCTGCTTTACTGCCTGTGAGGTGACTGACTGCCCTGCAGGTGGGGAGTCGGAGGCTGGAACCCGGATCTTTACATCAGTCCTTGCACTTTGGGCCATGTGTGCTTAACCCACTGCCCCAGTGCTAGGCCCTCCATTTGGTATATTTTTATTGTTTCTTCAAGTTTACTATTATTTTCCTACAAAATGTCAAATCCTATATGCAACACGTATAAAATGTGCTTCATTTCAAGTAATACAAGTTTATATTTATGTATAGGATTTACTAGTCTCTTGCATGCATTACAAAATGTCTTAAGCCAGTATTATTATTGCAAATGTCAGTTGTCCATACCTTCTAGATCTAACATTTGTATAGATTCTGATCACTATTGTTTCTTCAATAGAGCCTATATATTACTGGTCTTTGTATGTTTGTTATATTTCATAGGGTACCAGTCACTGGGATCTTTTGTATCCCTATAAACATCTGGCTCACCGAATTGGTTTTGTTTCTTAGAAATAGCTTAATCCCTTCATGTGGAGCCCAAATAAGCAATGCTTAATGATCTGGAATTCTTGATACTAGATTGGCCATGATGAATATTCTAATGGCTGTCCACAACTAAACAGATCACCTAAACCAATCAGGCTCCCTTCCCAACCAACTGTCCACTACATTTATTTCATCTTATTCTTGTGTGACAAGCCTCCTGGTCTCCGTCATTTCATCATATGCTGATAAGTACTCTGCAGAGCACTTGGGGTGAGCCTCTTTCAACCTTGAGAATCACCTCTCTGTGAAATATTTTCCTCTCTTGGATTCATTTCAATAAACTAACCATCTTGGTTTCTTAGGAAATTAGCTATAAAATATGCCTTCTTTTGTATCTTCTGAATGAGACTGTAGAAAACTGAACCAAGTTCTTCTTTATGTGTTAGACTGAATTCCCCAGTGGATAAGTCTCAGCCTATTGATTTATACTTTGAAATATTATAATTTACTCAATTTATTTTATATGTAAGCTTATTCAGATAGTTGATTTTTTCTTAGGTAACTTTTTGGTGGAATATATATTTCTAGAAGCTACACTTTTTTTTCCTAGTTAGAAAAGTTTATTAGAAACAAACAAAAAAAGAAACATCAGAATATAATGTTCAAAAGATAACCTACACATTTACTGTAAGCTAATTTCTGACCAAGAATTGAAGAATAAACAATAGTGTTTTCAGTAAATGATGGTGAGAAAAATAGGCAAATACAGCTTAATGAAATCAGATATCTATTTTATTGCATAAACAATAAACACAGTAAAACATACTGAAGACATGAATGAAAGAGTTGATATATTAAACTCCTATAGGGATGGGGAAACATAGGGGCAAGCTCCTTGACACTAGTCTTGGATGATAACTTTTGGGATAAAGACAAATAAAGCAAAGTCAACAATAAAAAAAACACTGAAGAATTGCAGAAAATATTTGAAAACCTCTTATCTAGTAGGTGGCTAATCCATAAAGTGTATAGAGTGCAGATAAAATCCTGTAGCAAAAGACAACAGTGCTGGACAAAGAGAGGGCTTGGATGACGAGTTCACTTTTGATGGGCATATCAAAAGGGCATATGTACTACATAAGACATAATGGAACTACTATGTGACCAAGTAATCCTTCTATTCCAAGAAAGTAAAAACAAAGTGCCAAAAAATATTTACACCATCATGGTCATTGAAGAATTGTCCATGCTTGACAATATCTGAAAACTTTACTATTCATTCTCAGATAAGTAGATTATTGTATATGGTTATATTGAATGAAACATAGGTGCCACCAGGTCTTATTCCATTATATTAAAAAAAAGATCCATGCTGGGCGATACTTGAGTGCATTACACTAAGTGAAATGAAAACCGAAAAAAAACTGAAAAAAAGCCAGTGCTGTATGATATCACCTATATGTGGAGTTAAGAAGAAATATAACTCCATGAACAAAAAGAAAATGCATACTGCTTTTCGGCCTTTTGGCTAAGATCAAGTGTAGAAAACTCATAAAAAGAGTGTATTAAAGTTATTTTTAGAGATTAGGGAGGAATGAAACTAGGAAGAAATTGATAAAAAGATACAAACATATGACCATATAACAGAGGTGTCAGGTTTAGCACATACCGTGTGTCCACATTGGATCTCTTCTTTTTCAGTTGTCTCTAATTCATCCTCGATCTTGCTAATTCTGTCTTCAGCCTCATTGATTCTATTCTTTCTCCCCTCTACTGTTTTATGGAGTTCATCTATTTTGTTACCCTGTTCTGATACTGGTTTAGTTTGTTAAGCTAGTTGTGTTCTTAGCTCAGCTATTTCTCTAATAACCTTGAGATAATTAGTATTTTCTTCCAGAGTCTCATTCTTGTTTCAGCATTTCTGGTGATAATTCTTTCAAACTCTTTACTCACTCCTGTTATTATTTCCTTAACTAATGGTTGTATGTTGACCTCATTATTTTGTGCTTCACACTTTGGGGGGCTTTTAGCTGGCCTCTTGTCCTGGTTCATTTCTCCAATATTTCTTCTTGTTGGTTTAACCATTTTATATAGTATGTTATGAGGTCCCTCTCTCAGTACTTTTCAAATTACTGGTCACTCTTGCCTGGATTGACTTGTGTCTAAATAAGGTAATTAAAGAGTTCACAGTTGTGGAAATTGACAGTTGTTTCAAAATTATTTTAATCCCTGAGATGGAACTCAGTTGCTTAATAGCCTCTTTTGTTCTTTTTCTTCCCTGTAGGCTATGGGAGCCTCAGGGCTTTTAAACTATAACTAGGCTTCTTAGCTTAATCACTGACTCCTGAACAAGAAACAAAGCAGGGTGGGGTGGAGATAGTCCAGTGGTTATGCTAAGAGACTCTCACAGCCCCACCACTAGGCCACCGAGGTATAGGTCTTCTCCTGAGTTTCCTGGTTAGTTCTCTGTCCCATGGTGTCAGCACAGGACCTCCCTGCAGCTGCTCCAGATTCTGAGGGCAGTAGCAATGGAGACTCATAGTTGCACTTGGTGAGTCTCAGGGGAGTCCTCTCCTCCCTTCAGCCATCCCCTTGTTGGTGAAACAGACTGGAGGTGGTGTCTCATCTGGTAAAGTGCCGAACTGTTACCAGCCACTTAATCTCTCCCTAGGTTCCTCTCTGTCCATGACCCACACATGTTTGCACTCACTGGTGATTCGGTTGATTCTTGAAGTCGTTCTAGTTCTGTCTTGTTGTGGTCCCAGGTGGTTCTCTTTGGTATTCCTAGTTGGCCCAGGAGATGACAGGAGAAGAGAGACATTAAATATTACTTTGGTGTTTGGGAGAATCCTTTGAAGATCAAATTAATATTTGGATTAAGTCATTAATAAATTGACCTCTTTGCTATTATGGGTAGGAATTCTCCATCAATATTAGTTTGTGACTTAAGGAAATGTTTCAGGGGAGAGGATTTCACTCTTTTTTTCCTTGCAGAAAGCTTGACTTAGAATGTCTTATGCCATCTTCTCAACTTGCATTGGGAATTGTAATAAAGTATAGTATTGGGGCATAGAGAGATATAATGGCTATTGCAAGAGATTTCTATGCCTGAGGCTCTACAATCCTGCATTTATTGTTAACATTGCATTATATGGAATTGAAGTTCGGCAGGCAACTGTATGGGTTCATCTATTAAAAATCTTGAATGATGGTCTTTTAATGTTTTAGACCCTGTAGTTTCTTGAGAGATGATTTTGGAACTTGAATGAGAGAAAAGAGGAACCCTAATGGGAGATAAGGGATCTAAATTCTAATATGGTGAAGCATGATGGCCCTTTCATGAAGGGTGATATATATTGACACTTACTTTGAGAAAGTGTACCTTGGGACAACACATGTTCTGTAAATCAGAATTTCTTCAATAAAAAACTCTTAAGCTGAAAATAAAGGATGGGTCATTTGCACCTGGAACATTTCTACAAGTAGGTTAAGAACCCATTAACCTGTGTTGGGTTCTGTGCCTTGTATATGTAAATCTTTCCTTGTTTCAAGATCACTGAGAATTGTTGGTCTCTGCTTAAGTCATATACAGCATATGACAACTGTCAATTTCACAGTTAATCATTTTCCACCACTGGGAATACCCAAGACTCTTCCATTTTAGTAAAAAGTAGATCTTGATCTTCTCTTTTTCTATGTAAATGAAGAGTTCTTTCACTCAATACTTAATTGAATGGTTTCATTAATTAATTAGATATTACTATGAAATGAACAAGATTGTTTTCAGTCTACCCCAAGTATTGGATATACATATATCCTACTTTTTTTTGTCCATTTTTTCTAAAATATCAGCTCTTCCAATAAGGAGAAAATTTACAACAACTACAGAAGAAATCTGACAAGAAATCTGAATATAAAATGACCATAGTTTTCTCTTTGGTGATAAAATCTGCGTTTGCAGACATTCTGGTTTCTCTATGGTACAGATACAAAACAAATTTACATATAAACACATGAATTGCTTAATAGAAGATACCAATAAAAATAAAAATATCACCAAACACAAGAACATAAGAAAAAAACAAACTTAAATAAATGAATTTTCCTTTCTTATTCTCCTTCTTCTCCTTCTCTTCCTCCTCCTTCTCCTCCTCCTCCTTCTCCTCCTCCCCCTCCTCCTCCTCCTCCTCCTCCTCCTCCTCCTCCTCCTCCTCCTCCTCCTCCTTCTTCTTCTTCTTCTTTTTAACTACAGGTATCAGGAGCCAAGAGTTGAGTTAGCTGGTACTTTATTTATTTTAATTGAATTTTAATTTATTATTTAGATAATCCTGGAACTTTTTTAGGGTTACTTTTAGCTTTACTCAAACCACTTTTCAAATACCTATTTAACTTCAGAATAATTGTTTCAAATTCAAGAAGTATTAAAAATAGTTTCCTGCCCCCCAAAAAATATTCTTTCCATTTATGTTAGTGGAAACCAGTAGCCTTAAAACAAAAGAAAATAAGGAAAATGCTTATTCAATTATTGATATAAAATATTACTTAAATATTGAGCCAAATAAATAAGCTTGATAACATAATTTGATTAAGGAGATTTTTTTTTTTTCCTACAGTGACTATGAACACTTTTAGCAAGGTAATAGGGAATGGGTAATATAGATCTAGAAAGCATATCAAGTATACAAAAAATGCATAATGTAGGTAAGATACAAATGGTATAACACATAATAAATAGTATATAAGATAGATTATTTATATACAGTATTAAATTTTAGAGATAAGGACACTGTGTATTTCCCCTACAACACTTTTCCTAACACTAGCAAGAACCAAACTGTTTGCAACCATTTAGAAAACTGCCCAATACTACACTTGGGTGACATTCAAAACTGCACATCTCTCCCTTCTCCTCACTTCATTCTTCTTCCTTTTAAAATGTTCTTATTGGAGAGGATTAATGTTTTACAGTCAACAGTGAAATACAATAGTTTTGTACATGCATAGAATTTCCTAATTTTCCACATAACATTTCAAACCCACAAGGTCCTCTGCCATCATGATCTAGGACCTGAACCCTCCACACACACACACACACCCACCCCAGAGTCTTTTACTTTGGTGCAGTACACCAACTCCAGTCAAAGTTTTGGTTAGCGTTTTCCTTTCTGATCTTGTTTTTAAACTTCCGTCTATGAGTGAGATCATCCCATATTCATCCTTTTGTTTCTGACCTCACTTAACATGATTTCTGAAAACTCCATTCATGATGGGGTGAAGAATGCACATTCATTAATTTTAATAGCTGAGTAGTTTTCCATATGTTAGGCACAAAGACAGTTTCAACAAATTCAAGAGCACTGAAGTCATCCCAAGCATCTTCTCAGATCACAGTGGAATTAAACTAACACTTAACAATAAACAAAAAATTAGTAAAAGTCCCTTCCTCCCTCCCTCCCTCCCTGTCTTCTCCTTCCCTCTCAATTTCTTTCTGTCTCTATCATAACAAAATATAATATTAAAAAAGATAGTGAAATGTTTGTCCTTACTTCATTAAATTCTTCATGTTGAATGGAATCATCAAATTAAAACATCATATAAGAAGATGAATGCTTATCCATGCATTTGTATTAATCCACATTAAATTACCTTCTGATAATGTGCTTTGTAATTACTTTAATATCTAAAATGCTTGTAGAGCTATTATCAAACTGTAATAGGCACATGTAATAATAGCTTAAAATGCTTCTGACTCTGAGAATTGAGAGCATATTTAGATCAACTGTCTTTTGAATCAAATAGTTTGCTGTCCAGGAGTTTTGACAGTCGGGCACCACTGGGAACCTCTTCTCTCCAGTGGAGCTCAGATTCACACTTCTGCTGTGGAGGGTGAGCTGCAGGCACTTGTGTGATGAGCTCCCATGGTCACCTGTGGGAACAGTGGCCTGTCCACAAGGGCTGTTTCCCTCCTCCCCACAATCATATGCCCCCGATGACAGCTAACCTCACCACACTATCCATACTGTCTATCTGAGAAAGCACTTCTTCAGTCTCATGATATGAAATCTGCATCAGGAAGTATAAGCTCTGTTATGAAATTGTACATTCTGCACCTATGGGTACAGACAGGCATGAACCTCGACATCGGGGCAGAGAGTAGATAGCATAATGGTTATGCAAACAGACATTCATGCCTGAGGCTCCAAAGTCCCAGGTTCAATCCCCTGCAGTACCTTAAGCCAGAGCTGAAGATGTGTCAGCCTTGCTCTCATACTGTGTTGGGCTGAGCTTCACTGATGGGAGACAGACTACCCAGGACTCATGGTTGAGCTGTAGGCAGTATCTCTTTATTCATGCGGAACACAGCACAATCTATGCCAAGCTAAGCTAAACTAAAACTAAACTAAAATGAACAATCCTGTCCTTATATATACTTTCCAAGTAGGGTGTGAACAGGATGTGACATAGAGAGGTTGGAGAGAAAAGTGACTGGTGAAAATCAGGGTGTGACAAGGAGAGGGGGCGGAGTAGGCGAGAATTCTACCACTGAACCACCAATGCCCTGGAGGGAGGGTGGTGCATAGTTAGCGATTTATGTAAATAGACTGCAGCTTTGAGTGGGATCAAACCAATCCCATACAGGTATACCAGTGCTTAGTTAAGTAGGATAGAGACAGAAGCTGGGAGGAGCTGGCATACTACCCAACAATACTGCATAAGAATTAGGGAATGGATGAATGCTCTGTAAAGATATTTTACAATATCTGGAATAGTGCAGATAAAGAGCTGGGGGTGAGGTGGGGTCCTTCATTGTGTAGACAACTAGCAGTCCTATTCCAAAGGGCCTATGACTATACTAGTTTTTTTTTTTCTTTCTGAGCCTTATATCTGACATGCAGGTGGATCCAAGTTATTGTCTGGGGAGATGATGCCATGGCTGGTAAAAGGACCAGAAATCAGGATCAAGAAAGAGAGTAGCTCCTAAATATGGGAAAAGTATATAAATATTGTTGACTGTAAACCCCATTGATTTGATGTGATCTGGGGCCCATATTCAGCTTAGGAGCCTATGTGACCTCTGCATCCCTGTAGATTTGAGCTCACATTCTGTGGTCATGAGTAGGAACGTTCCAAGCTGCCCCAGTATCAGGACCCATCTTCCTCAGGTGGAGCACAGAGTATGTTGTCCAGCCTCCCTTTGGAGGATGGAACATTCTGTGTCATTGTTGATAGAAGTTTAGGTAAAATTTCTATGGGGGCCCACAAAGGAGTCTGTTGTGTTGTTCCTGATAGTAATGACCTGTAACAATGGAGAGAGGGATTTATTCGAGGTCTAGGCCCATCATGTCTGTTTGGGAATCTCAGGACTCCCTGACTAGGCATTTTCATAGTTAACCAAATTACTAAATAATTAGATTACTGCAATAACTATCTATAGCCTTCTTAAATGCTAAGACAGCAGGAACCTTCTGCTTCCTCTATAAAGCATATATATATATATATATATATATATATATATATATATATATATATATAATTTTTATGTTTTTTATTTTTTAATATTTATTTATTACCTTTTTTTGCTGTTATTGTTTTATTGTTGTAGTTCTTATTGTTGTTGTTATTGATGTTGTAATAGTTGGATAGGACAGAAAGAAATGGAGAGAGGAGAGGAAGACAGAGAGGGGGAGAGAAAGATAGACACCTGCAGACCTGCTTCACCGCCTGTGAAGCAACTCCCCTGCCAGTGGGGAGCCGGGGGCTCGAACCAGGATCCTTGTGCTGGTCCTTACACTTTGAGCCACTTGTGCTTAACCCGCTGTGCTACCGCCCGACTCCCAAAGCCTATATTTCTTCCAGTCCTGAAAACTCTAGAGTGGGGCTCAATTTCCTACATGCTTCCTCTATTCAGACCAAATGATACTACGGCATCTGCCAATCCCAACTCAATCAATGCAATGAGTACCACCTCAGTATGCTTTACATCAGACTGTCTCCAGAGACCTCAGGCATGAAATATCAAAACTTAAGCCTCATTACTCAGGTGAGACGTTTCCTTTCATAGGATTCTCTTAATTCTGTTTTGGGTGGCTCACTTCCTAACAAAAGTCCCCAAACCTAGATATAGACCAGGTCCCATGAGATAGGGCATATGTTCACATGTATCCATAAATTAGGGCAAAACAACTCAGGCATCAAAGTTTGACATCCTCTAGGAAACACTCATGAAAGACATGTCTCTGATATCTGATTACTGTAAAAAATGGCGACTAATCCCTAGCACTGCAAAAACGGTATCACCTGTTTTCCATCTACACCATGCCTCGGCCTCACGTGAGCTTAATGTGCAGCTTGGCGATATGAGAATCCGGCATGAAGCCCGGCCAGTCTATCTTGGCGTTACTCTCGATCGCACTCTGTCATTTCACAAACATCTCATAAAAACTGCAGCAAAGGTGGGCACAAGGAATAACATCATTGCAAGACTGGCCAGCTCCTCATGGGGCATGAGCGCTTCCACACTACGATCATCCTCTCTGGCATTATGCTATTCCACTGCAGAATACTGTGCCCCAGTATGGTTCCGTAGCCCCCACGTCCACTTGGTCGATTCCAAATTATATTCCTCCATGAGGATAATTTCTGGAACCATCCGTTCCACCCCGGTTCCATGGCTGCCAGTTCTTAGCAACATTGCCCCGCCAGATATTCGTCGGGATGCGGCATCATCTAAGTTCATTTCCCACGTCTACGCCTGACCGGACCTGCCAATGTACGCGGATATCTTCGCCCACCCTGTCCAACACTTGACGTCTCATCACCCAATCTGGTCCCCTATGCCTACACTGAAATTCTCTGTTCCAGTCTCTTGGAAACAGAGTTGGCAGTCAGCTGAGGTAAAGAACAAACACCTCATCACAGACCCCTGCAAGCGTCAACCCGGCTTTGACCTAGCAAGTTATGATTGGGCCCTCCTCAATCGCTATCGAACAGGCCATAGCCGGTGCGCCGCTATGTTCCATCGCTGGGGAGCCAGAGACAACCCGAACTGCCCCTGCGGCTCCAGACAGACTATGACCCACATAGTCAACGACTGCCACCTCTCCAGATTCAAAGGAGGTCTCGAAACTTGACATCAGGCTCAACCTGACGCTGTTGACTGGCTACGGAAGAAGGGCAAACACTAGAAGAAGGGAAAAATATATACCTGAAAGAAAAAGTGCACAATAGTCTGCAGTGAGTCAGTATATGCAGCAAACAAGTAGAAAGACATAAAAAGACACCATAAAGTACCTAAAGAAATAGTGTCTACTTAGACTTAGATACCCTCCTCACCTACTTCCTATTGCACTTCCCTCACTCACTCCAAAGCTATCCTTATCAAAGCAAGGACTGCAAAAGTTGAATAAGGACAAGAGACTGGCATACTTTAATGATGATTCTTTAGTCACTATCAGGCCACCCCATCAGCTTACTTAAGTTTTATGAACACATAGTAAGATCTTTCTGTCATGTTTTTACTTGTGTCACTTCCTTCCTTAGACATATTTGAATCATATGGAGTAGTTCCTTAGAATATTCTGCAGTTGTTCTTTTATAAAACATCTAAAAATTCCACACCACTTTTATTTCCATTGGTTTATGCCTGTACATAATTTTTACATAAGCATCATAAGATATTTCTAACATGTTTTAACTTGCCTCCTCTCTGTCCTTGGACATATTTGGTAATGTGCTAGATTAAGAGAGAGAAATTAGGCCCTCTGTAATCTGGGAAGGCTCTGGGCCCTGTGGTCAAGAAAATATGTGTGGGTTCAACTTGTGGTGCACCTGGCGGCTGGTGGAGCCCCTGAGTAACCATGAGCAAGGACCCAATTCAAGCCCCTGGTCTCCACCTGAGAGGGGTGGGGGGCAGGAAGCTTCACAGTGAAGCAACAATGTAGGCATCTCTTTCTCCTACTCTATCTTCCTTTCCCCTCTCAGTTACATGCGCTCTCTCCCCCTCTCATATAAAATAAAAATTAAGGAATGATTGGAGACAAAGAGACCAGTGAACGTGGTGGATTCATGGTGATGGTGCTGATCTCCGACAATAATGCTGGAGACAAGAAAGACAGAAGAAAATATTAGAGGGAAGGGAGCTTCTGAGCAGCTGCAGACCAGCTTGGAGCCATGCATAGCCAAGAGCCGCTATCTGCAGTGTAGTGAAACAAGCTCTGGTCAACTTGAGCAGTGACCCTGCATAGCCTGGGCATCCAGACAACAGTTTTATTTTTTTCCACTGCTGAGTGGAACCCTTGCATGGTCCACCCCAGTCACACAGCATGACCTACTGCCCTACCTCCCTCACAAACAAGTCATCATAGCAGACACTCTTACCACAGGGCTGTCTCTGTCCACAGTCAGTGGAGAGGTATAGCTCTTCCTAATAAGGAACGTCTCAGTTTCTCAGAAATTTGAATCAGGTGGTAGTGCAGTGGGTTAAGCACACATGACACAAAGTACAACGACTGGAAGAAGGATCCAGGTTCAAGCCCCTGGCTCCTCACTTGTAGGGGAATCTCTTCACAGGCGGTGAAGTAGGTCTGCAGGTGTCCATGTAACTCTCTTTTTCCCTCTCTCTCTACCCTCCTCTCTCCATTTCACTTTGTCCTATTAACAAGGACACCAATAACAACTATAACAACAATAAAAAACAAGGGCTACAAAAGGGAAAATAAATAAATAAAATATTTAAAAAATTTATGTGACATTTATTCAAAGCCAGAACAGACCTCAAGGGGACAAAACATCACTAAAAAGGGACAAATCCAGGAACACCACACTCCCGAACTTCAAGCAGAACT
Organism: Erinaceus europaeus; assembly: GCF_950295315.1. Classification (NCBI taxonomy): domain Eukaryota; kingdom Metazoa; phylum Chordata; class Mammalia; order Eulipotyphla; family Erinaceidae; genus Erinaceus; species Erinaceus europaeus. The sequence continues at coordinate 1,439,731 of NC_080165.1, read as the reverse complement.
GCACTGATATCATATTAAACAGTAGGACATTTGTGTAAATGTCGGGGTGTGTGTCGTGGGAGAGAGAGGAGCCCAGGAATTCATGGCAGAGTGGAAATGCAAATCTTTATTCACTCGGGAGCCCCTGGGTTGGGTGTGGGCACAGTGGGTTTAGGCCACGTGGAGCTAGTAAAATGGCTGCCTCCCCCTATACACATCAGCCCTTCTCCAAGTCGGGATGCAGAAGAGAAAAGAGAGTAAAACTGGAACAGCAGCAGGTTTTATAGGGTAAAAACCAGAAGTGGCAAGTTGGAAACAGAAATGGCTAGGAAAGGGGGTGGAGAGAGGCAAAAGGAATGCTGGGAAGGTGGAAGCATCCTTAACAACTGTTGTGAAGGTTGTAACTGAATTATCAATACTCTGAGGGTAACGTGGTGGGGATATTTCAGGTAAAACAATGATTATGTAAATAGACCATAGTGTCAGCAGTGGAGCAGAGCAGGGTGGGGGCTGGCTTTAAGGCCCAGCATCTCCCCCTTTCTTTTTATCTAATGGCCATAGTATCAGGAATGTAGGGTGCTTTGTGAGGCAGGGAGTCTGATAGGATGAGGCACACCTTTGGGGTTCTACTGTCCCTCCTTGCTCAACTTCTCAGTAGAGAGAGAGACCAACAGGATTGACACACTCCTCAGGTTCAAACCCTGCCAACTTTGACCTGTAGATGCCCAGAACAAAAATAAGAGTCTATAAACTGACCATCACATACAGACAACTCATTTTTGATAAGGGTCCAAAACTCCTCATAATAGGACATTCTATTCCATAGACAGTGTTGGGGAAAATTGGGTATTCATACACAAAACAAGCAGACTGGACTCCTACCTTACAGTAGTTACACTCTTCTTTTGATCACTGGCAGGCTTCAATGCTCCAGGCTGAGCTTTAGAGATAGAATAACAGAACCAGAGAAGTAGAGAAACCACAGAACCAAAGCTTCTGTCAGCGCAGTGGTGGTCAGGCTTTGTGTTTTTACAGGAAAGAGAGAAACTGAGGGGAGGGGAGATAGACTGGGGAGAGAAAGACACCTCCAGTCCTGTTTCACTGCTTATGAAGCTTTCCCTCTGCAACTGGGGAGCTAGGGCCTCGAACTCAGGTCCTTGGACATGGTAATACTTGCTTTCATCAGGGTGAGCCACCACCCAGCTGTTAGCTCACATTTGTTACTCATCCCAATCACTTGACTAATAGGAATGTTAAAAACCAAAGAGGTATACATGGACAACTTTAAAAGGAATTTAGGGAAAGACATATTGTTTGCACTTTATGGAGTTAACAGTGAGTTCTGGGGACTTTTGGATGACCTACCAGCAAATAGTGAAGGTTTATGTAATGACTAATCACTGAGTGAAATCCCAGGCTATTAATTCCATACCAGAGAGGACATCTTCTTACTGACTGATTACACTCCAGACTGGAAACTACCCATACCTTTTTCCTTTTGGCATTGCCTCCATATTAGGATCACCACACCTGCATCTTTGCTGTGCCTTGCACAGATATTCCACGATATATCATCATTTTTAATCCTTCTGAGATTATGGGAATATGATGGAAAAGGTCCAAGGACAGAGAGGGATGCATTGTTTCCCTTCTGTTTATGCTCAGTGTTGAAAGGCAAGATAGCCAGCTCTGGACTGTTCTATGAGATCATCGTCACACACTATTTATAAAAAGTACAGATGTATTCATTATGCACATAATACTCCATCGGTAAGCAAATGGTGACTACAAGCCTATGGACTGAGAGCCTTCAAATACCTGTAATAGTAATGCATGGTCTCCATTCACATTTAGCCATGGGATACAGACAGGAGGTTGGAGCAGTAAAACACAGAGATAGTAACACCTCTACCTGTAATAAACTCTCTGCAGCTGACACATGGAGAGTAGAGAGGCAGGAGTGCATTTTTCATGGCTAGTCGATAGACTCTGAGAAGCTGTCAAATGTTAACTAGCTTACCTTCTGCTCTTTGCAAAAAGGTTAATGGATACAGCACATTTTCCAATGTGACTCTGAAAAGCAAAGAATTACAAATGGTATGCAGTGGTATTTGTTTTTCTTCCTTTTTCTCCCCTACTCTATGGAAAATCCAGCGGTTGAATGGCACATTAAAACTTGCAGAAATCAAAACAAATTGTTACAGGTCATCACATGGGGAGGGGGAGCTGTGGTTAAAAACTGTGGCAGGAAGGTTGGAAAGGAATCTCTAGTTGCTTGAGTGTGACATCGTGATTTAGCCTTTAGACATTTGAAGACTCATCCTTTGCATGTCACTTTGGGTAAGGGATTGTTCTTATCTATCATTTCTCTAGGGCAAGGGAATGGCCAGTCTGAAACAAAGTCTACCATTCATATTTCAGGCAACAAAAAGTGTCCTACTGAAGCTGAGCTAAACAGTGCTCCGATTCACCATCTCCTCCCCATCCTATGCTCTTCTCTTCTTCTTTCTCTATATATGGTACTGCTACTTTGTCATCCTCTATGATCAAGGTTCAAGACTGTCCCCACTCTATTGAGAGAGACAATTATGCTTTGATGTCTTTCTTTCTATTTTTATTTTTTGAAAGTCTCAGAGATGACAAATCAGTAAATAAAAGAAACAAGTAATAAAATATTTTGAGCTATTAATTCTATATCTTTTGACCTTTTTCCACTCTGGCACATGTTAGTTCATTTGGAATTTTCATTTTTGCTTTGTGGGTTTGTCCTTTGTTGTGATTTTTCTTTTCTACCAGCCTTGTCTGGAGCTTGACACCTATACCACAACACCACCATTCCTGATGGATAACCCCCCTGTCTTCCTTCCTTCCCTCCTTCCTTCCTTCCTTCCTTCCTTCCCTCGTTCCTTCCTTCCTTCCTTCCTTCCTTCCTTCCTTCCTGCCTTCCTGCCTTCCTGCCTTCCTGCCTTCCTGCCTTCCTGCCTTCCTGCCTTCCTGCCTTCCTGCCTTTCTTCCTTTATTTTTTCTGAATCCCTTTCCTTTCTCTTGCTTAATTGCTATGGCTAGGATATCCCATGCTATGTCGAATAGTAATGGTGACGATGGGTTGCGTTGCCTCCTACTTGCCTAGAGAGGGAAAGCTTTCAGTTCTTTCAGTTCCTGACCAGCGATGATGATGTGAGGTGTCTATTTATTGTATATAAACTCAACTGCTTTGAGGAAGCTTTTATCTATCTCCATTGTCTTCAATGTTTTGGTCATGAAACGAAGCTACTTCTTGTCAAAAGCTTTCTCTGTATCTACTGAAATAATCATGTGGTTTTCAGTTTTCCTTTAGTTGATGTAGTGAATAATGTTTATTAAATTACACATATTAAACTAGCCTTGCATCCCTGGGATAAAGACTACTTGGCCAGAGTGCACAATCATCTTAATGCTACAATGGTCAACAAAATGTTTTGAATAGCATGCTGTCTAAGGTTCATCCACTACATTGCTCTAGAGCTCCCCCTCTTATTTATTTATTTGTTTATTTATAAAACGGAAACATTGACAAAACCACAGGAAAAAAGGGGCACAACTCCACACAGTTCCCACCACCAGAACTCCGTATCCCATCCCCTCCCCTGACAGCTTTCCTATTCTCTATCCCTCTGGGAGTATGGACCAAAAGTCATTATGGGGTGCAGAAGGTGGAAGGTCTGGCTTCTGTAGTTGCTTCCCTGCTGAACATGGGTGTTGACAGGTGGATCCACACTCCCAGCCTGTCTCTCTCTTTCCCTAGTGGGGCAGGGCTCTGGGGAAGCTGAGCTCCAGGACACACTGGTGGGGTCGTCTGTCCAGGGAAGTCTGGTCAGCATCCTGCTGGCATCTGGAACCTGGTGGCTGAAGAAAGAGTTAACATACAAAGCTAAACAAATTGTTCCTCAATCATGAACTTAAAGGCTGCAATAGTGCAGAATAAGAGTTGGGGGGGGGGTCCTCCATTTTGTAGATAGTTAGTAGGAATATTTTAGTTATATTCCAAATGGACTTTGGCTATACTAGTTTTTTTTTCTTTTTTTGCCCTGAGCCTGACATCTAATATGCCAGTGGGTCCAAGTTATTGTCTGGGGAGATGATATTGTTTCCCCTTTTTAGTTGCATCTCTGTTTACTGTTGCCATCAGGGTGACATTGACTTGGTAGATGTGTTGAAATTCCTCCATGTTTAGCCTGGAGAGTGTATGCTCCTAAAATTCTGTACATCTCCTATAAATTCTGCAGGTTGGTGTCATATTGTTGGTCATAAAAGCCTCACCTGACATTTTGGATTTCTGTGGTGTCTGTTTTGATCTCTAAGTTTACTTTTTGGAAAAGCAACTTAATTTTTTCATGTTGTTCCTTTAGTTTCTGTCTTATTTGTTCACCCTTATTTTATTTTATTTTATTCCTTGCACTATTCATTGGCTTTGTTTCTTGTCCTTTTCCAAGTTGCATTAGCTGTCAAGTTAAATTGCTTATGATTTTCTTTTTTTCTTATAAAATTTATTATTGTAATTAATTTCCTGCTCTGTTCTTTTTCTGCAGCATTCGGTATGTTCTAGTATATTGTAATTTCTGTCTCCAGATATTGTCATTTATGTTTTGTTTTTAATAAACTAGATGTTACAGAAAATCATATCATTCAGCTTTCAAGTCAGTCTTTTCAATTTTATTTTTCTCTTTGATACATTTATTCACTGATGAGTTTTATTTGGTGAACTCAGACCAACACTATTTAGAACAACTATTCAACTATGAGTAAATTTTGCCACTCTAGCATCCTGGGATTTTTTTCTTGATTTGTTATTGCCCTGTGGTTTCTCTCACATTTTTGCACTTTAAAATGTTTCTTTCTTTTCTCATATTTGAGTTCTCTTTTCAGTTTCTTATTTGTCCCCATATATTTTGCTTTAGAAATATCCTTGTCTATATATCAAATTTTATGCATATGGCCTACTAGAGAGATTGAACTTATATTCAATTTAGCTAACCACATCCTACATCCCTCCATGAACACCCATGCTTGTATTCTGGTGAAATGTATTATATGACTTACTTCTAGGTAAGATCATTTTTATCTTATAAGAATTGGTATTGAGAAAACAACCTCACCCATGTGTCCTGGAATCCCACCTCCCCAGAGTCCTCCTCCACTAAGGAAAGAGAAGCAGGCTGGGGTATGGATCCACATACCAACACCCACGTTCAGCAGAGAAGCAATTACAAGAGCCAGACCTTCCACTTTCTGCTCCTCATAATGATCCTGGGTCCATGCTCCCAGAGACATAGAGAATAGTGAAGCTTCCAATGGGGAAGATGGAATGTGGACCTCTGGTGATGGGAATTGTATGAATTTTGCTCCTTACCCAACAGTCTTGTTGATCACTACTAAATCAATAAAGATAATAATAATAATAATAATAATAATAATAATAATGAACTTGAAAAGAAAACACAAAGTAGAACTTTGACTGGATTTGGTGGATTGCACCAAAGTAAAATACTCTAGGGTGGGAGTGGGTGGGTGCAGGTCCTGGAACATAATGGTGGAGTAGGACCTAGTGGAGATTGAATTGTTATATAGAAAACTGAGAACTGTTACACATGTACAAACTTCTTATTTTACTGTTGATTATAAACCATTAATATCTCACCCAAAATAAAAAAAAATGAATTGTTTTTTGCATGACTAGCCTGCAGATGATGACTTGCATTGATTTTATTTAATTGTGAAACTGTGATACTCCTTGCTGGTTGGTTTCTGTTTCCCCAATATGAGTATCACTTTACTGAAAGCATGTTGCTTGACAGGATTGTTATTGCGTTTATTTCCATATTACCCCAGATGGTCATAAAGGTATGTTTCACACCCACCAGGCTGTGGGAAAGGATCCATTGTCTGGGAAGTCCAAGCTATTATTTCCATAAGAGTCTGAGTGGGCTGGCCACTAGTTCTCTCCCTTCTAAGGAAGGAAGAGACTTTAGGCAGGTCCCTCCAGACCTCATGAGCTTATGGTGGATGGGCTTTACTGAACAGGGCACCTTCTTGTGCATGCTCCCCCATTCCCTTAGAACTAGGCGATAAATTACTGAGCATGGCCCACCTGAAACCCACCACAAATATCCTGGGTTTGTTTAACTGCCCCATTCTGCCCCCTGTCCAGAAGTGCTTGTAATCCACTATTAGAGAAAAAGGCCTTCCTAGGCATTGTGAGTTTGTGACAGGATCCTATATGGTAACTTCCCAACTAAGACGAAGTACCTGACAGGTCAAGATCTAACTCTGCATTTTGTCTATGGCTTAATGATTACCTCAACCTTCCCTCTGAACCTTGGGTCTACATGCCAGGCTAGCTAGCTTCCCGGGCTGGAGACAGATGACCTGGGACTCATGGCTGAGCTGAGCAGCAGTATCTCTTTATTCATGTGGAACACAGCACAATCTAAGAAATATAAACTATATATAATCACAATCCTGTCCTTATATATATACTCGCCAAGTAGGGTGGAAACAGGATGTGACATAGAGAGGGTGGAGCGAAAAGAGATTGGTGCAAATCAGGCTGTGACAAGGAGAGGGGGCGAAGCAAAAAGACATCGTGAACCAGTGGGGATTAATCCAATGCCCTGCAGGCAGGGTGCTGCTTAGTTAAAGGTGGTTTATGTAAATAGAATACAGTGTTAAGCAGGGGGGATTAAACCAATGAAACAGAACGGGTTTTAGAAGCAGAATTAGAGCATACCAACATTTTCCCCTTTGTTTTTAACTAATGGCCATAGAATCAGGAGTGTGGGGTGAACAGAAACCTCTATCATACAGGCATTTTCAAAAGAACTGGCACAAGACATGGAGGAACAAAATACGAGAGCAGCAAAAACCAGTGTTTTGCCAAGGGGAGACCCGAGGGGGGCGTTTCCTGCCTCAAAGGGCAGTGCATAGCAGGTGAAACAGCATTTCTTGCCTCTGGGGCATTTCATTCCTCAAAGGGCGTTTCTGCCTCTATGGGAAGTACCTAGTAAGGAGGGGGGATTTCCTGAATCTGGGGGCAGGGCCTTCAGGTGAGAGGGTGTGGCCTATAGAGTCCCAAGGCTCTGGCTGAAAAGTCCATGCACTGCTGCGGTCAGTCTTTGAGAAAACCAGTAGTGTAAAGGGAAACTGCTGTAAAGTTGTGTAAAGTGTCCAAGAGGTGTACCAGTAAGTCCAATGGAAGTGTCAGTCCAAAGCAGATGACCATGGAAGAAATGCCAGGAGATTAAATGCTGCATGTCTGTCTCGATGGGGAATGTCAGCCATCGGAATTCTGCTTTTCTGTAGAGAGTGAGCTTTGGAGTCTGTGAATCTGTTTCTTCAGGTCGTGCCAGGTCACAATCATTGGTTTCCAGGGGTGCGTTGTAGTCATGCCATCTTGTGGGCGATGTCAGAGAACAGAGTTCCAAATGGATTTCCAGGGATTCCATTAGAGCAGATGCTTTTTTATATAAAGACTTGACAGGTGTAATTCACTTACTTGTCAAACAAAACTTGTAGCAGGTTAGAAATTTACTATAATTGATAACTCTATTATAATTGGAAGTCTTTTCTAGTATGATTTTAAGGTTGTTTAAACAGTTTAAACTCAATAAAATGTGGAAAGATAAACAGAAGGACCATGGTAAGAAGTCTCAGCCTTGAGAATCATTAACATAATCATTGCACTATCTGCCCTGCCCATAACTCATACAGTTTTCAGGATTAAATTTTTCAGATTTATGCCAAGACATAAAAAAAAATCAAAGGACAAAAAAAATAATTTTTTGGATTGTTTCTGAATGTCTCTAGAAATCATGGCTCCATCCAGCATTTTTTAAAGTCAATGTCATACAAAAATTCAATCATTCAAATCACTCTCTTATGAAACGCAACTGAAAGCGGACAGCAAACTTAAGATATTCAGAGAGAACAAAGAGGGGGAAATCGAGAGAAAAGCCATAGGCAGCTTTTGCTTCTTTAACCTTGAACCAGATTATCCATATTTCACCATGTAGCATCAGGAGTCCCCAGAGGGCATCCTAGTCCAAAAATCTCCTTGAAATTCCATTTAGGGTGCTTCTGACAGCTCCTGCTAGATTGCTGCAGGCACCCATTTTTAAAAGTGTCTTCCCATCGAAGAAAGAATCGAATTAGGAGGTAGAACTAACCATGTTTCTCCATTCTTGGGGACTGCCAGGGTACTGGAGAATGCTCTTCAAGTTAGAGTAGTCCTTCTCCATGGGAAACATGGAAGAGGAAGTCCATAAAGTTCCAGGGGATATCTCCATGCATTTTCCAAGATCTATGATCACAGTAATAAGAAACCAAAGTTCTCTGTCAGGGAACCAAAGTGTGGGCCAGAGCAAAATGTTCCAGAGACAGAGAAACTGTCTCATGAAGAAAGAGTAGAAGATTTGGAAAACCTCTTTATAAGTAGAAAGGCAGGCCATGGCAGCTTTACTTATCTGGTCTTCTTTGGTCTGTTGCATGTGTGTGGATCTGAGATTCCTGTCCATGTTTCAGGGTGCCATTATACCAGTCTAGCTAGCTTCGTGGGTGGGAGACAGATGACCTGAGACTCATGGCTGAGCTGGAAAGTAGTATCTCTTTATTTATGTGGAATGCAGCACAATCTAAACTATATATAATCACAATCTTGTCCTTATATATACTTTATATATATATATAGTATATATATATAAAGTATATATATATATAGTATATATAAAGTATATATATAAAGTATATATATAAAGTATATATATATAAAGTATATATATATAAGTATATACTTTATATATATAAAGGGGGATCAAACCAATGAAACAGGAGGGGTCTTAGAAGCATACCAACATCTACCTATCTTCTTGTGTCCCCCAATAGATGGATCGTCCATAAGGCTTCTCCTAGAGCTGGTTGTGTGTGGGTATGCTTCTAATTCTGCTTCTAAAAATACCTTCAGTTTCATTTCGTTTAATCCCCCCTGCTTAACACTGTATTCTATTTACATAACCACTGTTAACTAAGCATCACCCTCCCTCCAGGGCACTGGTGGTTCAGTGATAGAATTCTCACCTGCTCTGCCCCCTCTCCTTGTCACACCCTGATTTTCACCAGTCACTTTTCTCTCCACCCTCTCTATATCACATCCTGTTTACACCCTACTTGGCAAGTATATTAGTTTTAGTTTAGCTTAGCTTGGTTTAGATTGTGCTGCACCCTGCATGAATAAAGACATACTGCGTACAACCCAGCCATGAGTCCCTGGTCGTCTGTCTCCACTTGCAAAGCTAGTCTGACAGTTGTGAGTGTACTTCCTCTCCACACAGGTCACCTTCATCACCAGGGCCTCCCCAGGACTCTCAGGGGCCAATCCAGTCTTCGCTGCTAGTAGCCACAGAGGCGGAGGCCCCAGGACGACCCATATCAGGCCATCATCCATTACACCTGTGGGTCTTAGACCACTGATCTCTCTTTGAGTTATCATTTTCCTGCCTTGGGTTCTCCAGGTCTGCTGTAACAGCCTACATACAATGAGGTTTCACCCACATTATCATTGTTTTGTTTCTCAGATCCCACTCAGGATGTCATCAACTGATATTTACTCTTCTCTTACTGGTTTGTTTTGCTTGGGATCTGTTCCTCAAGTGCCTTCCAGACTGTAGCAACAGAGAAGAGGTCAATGCTTCTCATAGTTGTAAAGTATCCCATTGTGTGCATATTTTGGTCATCATTTCTCCTTTTGCTAATTCTGCTTCTGTTTCTATCCCTGTAATCATGCCTGATTCCCCTCATTGCTTGCTGTGGTCTATTTACATAATCATTGTTTTGTTTGAGACCTGCCCTGCCTGCAGGGCATTGGGTTAATCCCCATTGATTTCATCTCCACTGGTTTAATCCCCACTGCTTCGTGCTCTTTTTCCACCCTTCCCCCTTATCCTACATACTTCCTTTTCCACCCTACCACTTCCTTCCTGGAAAGTATAAATGCAGATTCTTTTCTCAATAAATATTGGATTGTGTTCCCACTCAGCCATGAGTTCCTGGTCATCTCTCTCCCACTCTCAAAGCTAGCCTGGCATGCATATACCACAATTTATTATTTATTTTTTAATTTTTATTGCCACAATGATTATCATAAATCCATGGCTCTTGGGGCCATTTTTCCCTATTGTGTTCAATAAGACTAAGAGAAGTTAGGAGAGGAATGGGAGATATAGAGAGACATCTTCAGACCTACTTCACTACTAGTGAAGCATCCCCACAGCAGGTGGGGGATTGTTGGTCTGCTTCTAAATTCTGCTTATAAGACCTTCTGTTTTGATCATCACATTAGATTTGCTTGTATTGCTTAACACTGTGGTCTATTTACATAATCATTGTTTTGTGACCCACACTGGTTTAATCCCCACTGGTTCATGCTCTTTTTCCTTCTCCCCACCCCCTATCCTACGTACTTCCTCTTCCTGAAACTTCCGCCACAGGAGCTACACAGGAAAAGATTGTGATTAGATAATATATAGCTTTCACTGCATTCCTCATCAATAAAGATTGAACTGCATCCCACTCAGGCATGAGTCCCTGGTTGTCTCTCTCCTGCACATGAAGCTAGCCAGGCAGGGGATGAGGACTTGAACCTATGTCCTTTTGAGCATCCTTGTAATTAATACTATGTGTGCTTAACCGGGTGTTCCATTGACTGCCCCCTCTTTTGTTGGTATGCCTCATATTGGTTTGGTCTCCTTCCCCCCATCAAGAGAATTGGTTTGGCCCTTGCCAGATTCGAGTCCCTCTTTCTCCCCACCCCCTATGCTAAGGAGGTCCAGGGTTCCAGCAGCAGTGGCTGGAGGAAGCACATGGTGTGGTGATTTGCCCGCTCATGAATAAAGATTAAACTGCAGCTTATCAGGTCAGCTGTGTGTCTCTGGTCATCTCTGTCTACCGCCGCGAAGCTAGTCCGGCCGGCTGGCACCCCGAATGTTAACAACAAATGGTGCCCACGTGGACCTGACCTATGCATCCCCTCAGATAAGTGAAGACAATTTGGCTATCTACTATGGGCTGCTTTTCTGCTTGTGAAGAGGTTTCCAAAGGCCTCTGCCCTTTCTTCATGAGATTGTTTCTCTGTTTCTGGAACATTTCATGTTGTGCCACACTGTGGTTTCCACCCAGCGCCTGCCTGCAAGAGCCAGCTAGCCACCACATGGTGCAGGGCATTGGGCGTGGGCTCCCTCCACGCTGCTCGGCCACTGTGAACAGGTCAGAAGACATGGCAGGGCCATGGGGCAGGGCCGCGGTGGCCTATCCTGGCCACTTCGGGGCACCTCGGCCCACGCCTTCTGCATGGCTGGCCTACCCACCCTCCTGCTATGAAGTCTCCGCAGATCCCAGACCACCTGGAGACCACGGGCTCCCTGCTGAAACTGGGCCCCCTGGCCGAGATCCTCAACTCTGCTCTGAAGGCAGAAGAGCTAGAATACGTAGAGATTCATTCAGAGATGGCAACCTACAATTGCTAGAAGTGGAGCTGCATGGGAGGCCACCTCCGGATGGTGACCCCTGCCCCAACAGCTAACACACTATAGATCTAAACTCGTGTTTAAAATGACATGTCTTCGTAACAATAGTTTCTCTCCTTGTGTATCGAAGACCCTGTGTATGTGTGTGTTTAAAGTTTGGTAACATTAACTTTAAGGTTAAAAAATGTAACTTTAAGGCTACATTCTTACCAGGCAAAGTTAATTGAAAAAGGTTTTCAATGTAATTCTCATAAAGATAAAATTAACTTACATTTAAAGTCTGAGGTAAAAATTAGTTAAAATCAATATATTTTAACTGAGTTCATTTAAAAAAAAATCTGTGCACACCTAGGGTGTGTTTCCATCTTGAATGGGTGTAACAAAAGTTTAAAAAGACATTGTTGATATGTAAAAGTCTCAAATTCCTTCTCAATTAGAAACGTTAGATTGCGCTATGGTTATGCTAATGATTCTCATACCTGAGGCTTTTTTCTTTCTATGGTTCATGTTTGCCTTTCCACATTTTATTGTTTGTACTTTAAATAGCCTTGGAATCGTGCTGGAAGGGACTTCCAATTGTAATAGAGTTATCAATTGTGGTAAACTTCTAACCTGCTACAAGTTTTGTCTCATAGTAAGTGAATTGCAGCTGTCAAGTTCTCTACAGAAAAGTGAAATTCTGATGGCTGACATTCTCCATCAAGACAGACGTACAACAATTCACCCCCTGGCAATTCTTCGGTGGACATCTGCTTTGGACTGGCACTTCTATCGGACTCAACCGGTACACCTCTTGGACACTTAGCAGCTTCCCTTTATGCTGCTGGGTTTCTCAAAGACTGACTGCATCCAGCTGCCTTGGGACTCTAGGCCATATCCCCGCCCCCATGATAGGTAATGCTCACAGAGAAAAAAAATATGCCCTTCTAGGCAAAAGCCCCCAGAGGCAGCAAAGGTTCTTTAGCTGATAAAGCTTTGCCCACAGAGGCAAAAAATACCCCCCTCAGGCCTTCCCTTGGCAGCACACTGGTTCTTGTTGCTCACTTACATGTTCCTCCATGTTTGTGCCAGTTTCTTTTTTGAAAATGCCTGTACGATATAGGTTTCTGTTCACCCCACACCCCTGGTACTGTGGTCATTTAGTTAAAAAATAAAAGAAGGGGGAATTGTTGGTATGCCTCATATTGGTTTGATCTCCCTCCCCCGCCAGGAGAATTGGTTTGGCCATTGCTAGTTTCAAGCCCCTCTTTCTCCCCACCCCCTATGCTAAGGAGGTCCAGGGTTCCAGCAGCAGTGGCTGGAGGAGAATGAGGGGGAAGCACATGGTGTGGTGATTTGCCTGCTCATGAATAAAGATTAAACTGCAGCTTCCCAGCTCAGCCATGTGTCTCTGGCCGTCTCTGTCTACTGCTGTGAAGCTAGCCCAGCTGGCTGGCACTCCGAACGTTAACAACACTCTTTTTTATTTTTTATAAATAAATTTAATTAATTTATTTATTGAGAGAGAATGAGCTCTGTTCAGCTCTGGCTGATGGTGCTGGGGATTGAACCCAGGACCTCAGAGCCTCAGGTAAGACAGTCTTTTGCAGAATCACTGTACAGTCTTCCCTGGCCCATTGTTCATGATGTTTCCCCTGTATCTCTGCTTAGCTGTGGTTGATGGTGGTGCTGTGGACTGAATCTGGGAGCTCATCGCCTCAGGCAGGAGAATAATTTGAAGAACTATTGTGCAGTCTTCCCAGCCCCATTATAATTATTGTTGCTGTTTTCCCTAGATTCCTGTTTATCCCTGGATGGTGGTGGTATTGGGGACTGAACCTGGGAGCTCAAAGCAAATTTTCAATCCCACCAGTTGTGTAAAGTGCCCTTCTATGAAGTTGACTGCAAAACATGCACACTAGTAAATTTACAGAAACATCTTATGGCAGATGAATGAATTCACAAGGTGCAGATGCATATAAGGAGACATTTTCAACCCTAAAGGACAGGCAATTCTGTTCTTTACATTATAAAAGAACCTTGAGAATGTTAAGTTAGGTGAAAGAAACCAATCACAGGGGAATATAATACACGGTCTCACTTAATGGGAGGCACTTGGAATGGTCAAAGTCATAAAGTTAGAGAATAAAATCTAAGTTACTAGGGGCTGAGCGACAGAGGAATTTGGGAATGTTTTTCAATTTTGCCTCTGAACGTTGTTTTTGTAACAGCAAAAGTACCTTAGATAAATATTTCTGTCAATCTCTTAAGAGTTTTAGAAGGCAAGTCACAATTTCTGAGGAAAGACCATCTGGGCCACTCAGTGGCCTAGCAAAGTACCCACTGTATTGTGAGGTCTTCTAGGTCGATGTTCTGTGTTGACAGCCTCTGTGTGGTACATATGGGTGAGTTCATGATGTGTTGTGAATGTGCCTTCTCCATATTTCACTTCTCTACCTCCCTCCTAGTCCATATTTTCTTTAGTTTCACTTTTTGAACCCTGTGCTTAGCTTACTTACTGAGATATAGACTAATCTGAATGAATTTCATACACAAACTCATTTTTCTTATTGTATTTATTTACTATTGGATAGAGACAGAGAGATTGAGAGGGTGAGAAAGTAGACAGAGACAGAGACAGAAACACCAACAGCCATGGTTCACCACTCGTGAAGCTTTCCCCCTGCAGGTGGGGACTAGGGCCTTGAACCCAGGTCCTCCCACACTGTAGTGTGAACACTTAACCAGGTGAGCCACCAATTTCCACCACCCTTTTAAAATTTGTATTTCTCAAACTCTTCATCATTGTCTAAAAATGACAAACATGTGTGGAAATGTTTTTCAGTTACTTTTACTTCCCTCCCTGATATTATTCACCTTGAATTTGTTTTGAATAAGACTTCTTTAGCTAATGAACTTCCTTTTGGCTATTTACCTTCTATAATATTTCAATAGATACTCCAAAGAAGTATGCTTTGTATTCTTTGGTTTCTAAAAAAATATGGTTTTTATTTTACCTTTCACATGCCATTTTTAGTGTGTTGATATGCCAGTTAATAAGCTATACTGAAATGTTGTAGGAACTCTTATGTTTTATTACCAATGCCTTCCTTGACATTGAGAGAAAAGATATCTCCTTATTTCATCAAGTTCCCTAACTATAAATACCCATCAGAGATTAATATTTGGATTTGAAAGTCCTTGATTAAGCATGGGTATGAACGGATATTAAATGATCTGATTCATTAATTTTGTTTAAAGTGTATGACTTTCTTCAGAAGCTTCAGTGAAACGAATTCTCAGTTACCTGAGAAATACCCCCTACTCCATGTGGACTATGTAGGACTAGAGAGGATTCCAAATTTTATATCATATCCAACTTTACTCGATGGGGAAGAGTTGAGTGAAGAAGCACATTTAAACCCCTGCCCTGATCTTTCTTCAGCAAAATGCATTTGTATGCAAATTATGCAGCACAGTGTTCACCTGAAAGTGTTTTGCTTTGCATTTTTCCTAAGCCCCAGCAAACTAGTTTAAGGACAGCTGAAGGATGTTTGATTTGAAAATGCTTTTGAATAAGAATGTAAAATAAATTTAAAACAATTTCTTCCTCTCTGCCACAAGATTGGTATGTGGTATAAAAGTGACTCCATATTCAGGTGTGTTTTCACTGAGCTTATTAGTGCACTCAGTGGCCTAAGGCATCACTTGTTTTACAGATGCTGGCACCAGGGAGTGTGTTGACTGCCACCAGCACTGCACAGGAAGTCGCACTTCTCACTGGGTCAGTGATGGGAAGATCAGGGTTGGAAGGAAATCAAGAGAACTGGAAAGATAGTTCTCCTGATAAAAGTATATGAGTCCAATATTTTCTCTGCCATCTACTAAGGGGATAATTGTGAATTACTTGTACTTGTCTTTAGAATATGATTTCACCATTTGCGGATGTGTAAAAACACATATGAAAGAATTAGAGAATAGTTCATTAAGTCACTGGATCAGGCATGTGGCCAACAAAGTCCAGTGCTACTTTGTAGATGCTTTTCAGTTACAGAAGCCGTGGAGCTGGGGAGATATTCTCCTCTCTCTCTCTGTCTCTCCCATATATACCTCTGTCTAGGTGAAAACAGTCTACAGTGATAAAACAAATACAAAATTTATCAACTTCATCAAAAAACAGATTAGATAGAAACTAGAATTTGAACAGTTACCATAATAAAGTGTGTACAGGACTTGAAATATTTTAAATTTAAAGAATATTCTGTTGACTTAAGTAAAAATAAGATAGAAATAATAACAAAAACTGTTGATGCCTTCTGTGCATCTTACACTTGCATTCCCCTGTATTTGGGAGGCCAGGAATAAGTGTCACTAGATATATATTAATAGACAATAGGTAGGTAGATAGGTAGGCAGATAGACATATGATAGATATAGATGATAGCTAGATGATCGATCTATAATAGGTAAGTGACAGAGATAGATAATAGATGATATGTGCATCTCTATATATTATCTAAATATTTATTTTTTTAATTTTATTAGTGACTTAATAATGATTTACAAAATTACGAGACAATGGGTACAACTCCACACCATCCCCACAGCCAGAGCTCAGTGTCCCCATTCCCTCCATTGGAAGCTACAGCAGTTCTCCTAAGGCTACAGATGTGGGTTAACTATGATTTCTATGACTATCTGTTTATGTTTTTATATTTTCTTCCCCCTATTTTTTTCCTATAGTCCCATCTTCTCTTCCTTTATAAGCCTACTACTTCATCCAGATGTCCCTCCCTTTGCCTTCCTCTCTCTGGGACCTGATGAAATTGGAGTTCAGAGACCTCTAACACCCCTCCACCCACTGGGAATATAAACCAAACTTGCATTTTGAGTGCAGAAAGTGGAAGTTCTGGCTTCTGTCATTGCTTCTCTGCTAGATATGGGTGTTGGCAGGTGGATTCACTCCCTCAGCCTATTTCTTTATTTCCCTAGTGCTGCAGGGCTCTGGGGATGGGAGGTTCCAGGACACACTGGTGAGGTTGTCTGCCCAGGGAGATCAGGATGGAGTCATGGTAGCATCTTCAACTTGGCTAGTGCTGGTAAGATATAAATCAGGACTAAATGATTGATGAACAGGAACCACAAAGTAGGAATAGAGCAGATTAGAATATGGATCTCAAGGTGGAAAGACGTGTGGAAATCTATTTTAGATATGTTCCTAGAGGCCCATGACTTATGAGTTTTGCTTGAGGTTTGTAGCTAATATGGTGTTGGAAAAATATTGTCTAAGATATTGGTAATACAACCAGAAATTTGAATTAGAGCAGAGAGTAGCTTCCAATCTTGAAAAAAAATGTGTAAATAAAATTAACCATTTATGACATCCACCTGGCTCAGGGGCCTTATACATTCATATTCAGCACAGGAGCCTGTGTGACCTGCCAATCTGAGCTCACAGCCCATGGTCACAGGTGGAACATTCTAGGCTGCTCTCATTTCAGGCCCCGTCTTCATCTTCCTAGAGTGGTAGAGCAGGCTGACCCAACCCCCCTTCATAAAGTGAGGAGTCCCTGCCATTGTTACTCTACAGTGAGCACAAGGTCCTGGAGAGGCCCACAGGAGGGCTTGTGACGGTGTTCCTGATTATCCAAATATTTAAAGTGGGTAAGGTAAGCTAAACAAGAATATATATTGACAATGAAGAACATATTTACAGTATTTTCTGGTCTTATAAAGTTAACTCTCCAATAAAATAAACATACTAGTTAAAGTCAGAAACAACTTCTTTCTCTAAACTAAATGTGATAATGATGTCAATAAAATGACTTGCATGATTCTTTCTAGTGACTAGAGAGGAGGAAGTGCTAACATATTGTCAGTTATCATTTACTTGAATAAAACACATTTTCCTTACAAAACCATGAATGCCAAAGCACATCCAAAGGTTCTACTGATGTATATGCGGGTTGTGTTGGTTCCGACATGTTGAAAGTCAGTAGCAGATAGTCCAGTGTAAATGTCTTCTGTGAAGGGCTCCCCCGCACACTACACCTGCTTGTCACTGGCATGGCCCAGACCCCAGCCTAGACTCCACTGTGCTACACTCTGGGTGCTGTTCTACCTCCCCCACCTCACCCCTTTTTCTATCTATCTGGAGCAGTGAGGTATTGGCGACAACAGTACATTTATCTGTGTGGGTCTGACATGCTTTGTATACCACTGAGCAAATAAATTGGCAGCTGTGCTTATTAGTCTGTGTTGATTTTGATCCATAATAACTATCAAATTGTATCTGAGATAGAAGCAAACAAGTCAATGCTTAACATCAAAAAATTATGTTAGATATTGTAAGTCTCTTAATGGTAAAGTGTGGAAAAGACGTTAGTCATCATTAGAGATGCTCCAGTCATAGGACAATCAAATATGACTGTTTTGCCTGCAGTAAGAACCCACTGTTGCTGGAGGCTATTTGCTCCCATTTTTTGCCCTTGTTTATTGTTGTTGTTGTCAGAAAGAACAGAGATATTGAGAGAGAGGAGGGGAAGACCGAGAGGGGGAGAGAAAGACAGACACCTGCAGACCTGCTTCACCGCCTGTGAAGGGACTGCCCTGCAGGTGGGGAGCCGGGGTTCGAACTGGGATCCTTACGCCGGTCCCTGCACTTTGAGCCACCTGTGCTTAACCCTCTGCTCTGCCGCTTGTCCCCTAGGAGTCCATTTCCACCATACTGAGATCGCAGTCCCGTATTCCACCTATACTGTCACTGTGGCCCTGCCTTGGCCACCTCAGTTACGCTTTATTATTATTTTGAATAATATTATTTTAAATCTAGTCTTTTAAAAATTTATTTGTTTATTGTTCAGTAGAGATGGAGAGAAATTGAGAGGGAGGGGAAAGCAGAGAGTGAGAGAGGCAGAGACACCTGCAGCCCTGCTTCACCACTCATGAAGCTTTCCCCCTGCAGGTGGGAACCAGGGGCTTGAACCTGGGTCCTTGTGCACTGTAAAGTGTGAGTTTAACACAGGTGTATGCCTGTCGGTCCCCTTCCTCAGTTATACTTTAGAGTCTCAGTTTGTTCTGCCTGCCTTTGCTGGTTTGTTTTGCCTCACATATACTGAGGTGGCCCACTGGCCATCCTCCTATTGATTCATTTGCATTTGCATGACCTCTAGCTCAGCCTTCTTAGAGCAGAATGCAAGGGTCCCCTCTTTGCATGTAGCCAAATGGTATAAGTATATACATCTCACAGCTTCATGACACATATTCTGTCTGGAACTTGGGTGATTTTGATTTTGACCAGCAAAAGGATCCCGGTTCCATCCCCCAGCTCCCCACCGGCAGGGGAGTCGCTTCACAGGTGGTGAAGCAGGTCTGCAGGTGTCTATCTTTCTGTCCCCCTCTCTGTCTTCCCCTCCTCTCTCCATTTCTCTCTGTCCTATCCAACAATAACATCAATAATAACTACAACAATAAAACAGCAAGGGCAATAAAAGGAATAAATAGATAAAATAAGAGATATCGAAGCATCTTAAAAAAAAACTACTTCTGATCTCTTTGAGTCTATTGATCTGTGTGATTATGTTTATTCGAACACCACACTAGTTTCACTCCCAGAGCTTCTTAATTTACTTGTGTTAAACACTAAAGCTATATATTATTTCCCAGAATTACTTTGTTTTTTCAACATCTCTCATAGTTTCAAATAAACTTTTTTAAAGTTGTCTCTGTACTGATTAAAGTGCCACTAGAATTATGACATGGACACAGCTCACTTGGCTTGTGTGTTTCTTTGTTATGTGCACAAGCCAGGGTCTAGCCTGGCCCTGTCACACTGAAGGAAGATTCAGCACTGGGGTCTCTCCTATTCCCTTTCTGTCTCTCTATCTAATTATTTGATGCTTTTTATTATCTTTATTCATTTATTGGATTAAAACAGCCAGAAATCAGGAGGGAAGGAGGAGACAGATACAAAGGGAGAGAGGCTGAGAGGCTCCTGCTGCACTATTTCATCACCCATGAAGCTTCTGCCCTGCAGGTGGGGACCAGGGGCTCACACCCAGGTTCTTGCACACTGTATCATGTGTACCAGTCAGGTGTGCCACCACATCACCCTCTGTCTAATTTTCTAATTGTGGTAAAGACCACATTGATCCTATGTAGTGCTTTGCATAGAATGATCACTTAAATACTGCTGTCATCCGGTTCAAGAGAAGTGAGCATCTTTGCATAGAATGATCACTTAAATACTGCTGTCATCCGGTTCAAGAGAAGTGAGCATCTTTGCATGCTCCCGTGTTTTCTGCTATTTCTTTCAGTAGTGATTCCTTTCCAGTGTGCAAGTGTTTCATTTCCTTTGACGAATTACTCTGAAGCACCTAACTCCTTCCAGGTGATTTTACCTATTCAGGTGATCCTCTTTGCCATTCCTTGTTGAGGAAGGAGAGCAAGACTCTGCAGCTGGCACTCTTTGGCCAGGCCTCTGGAAGTCCCTTCCCGGTGATTTTCAGTGGGAGTGTTCTCGCTCCTTTCTGCTCAACTTTGTGGTTTGCATATAGAGATGCAACTGATTTCTGCTTGTTGATTCTGCTTGTTGCTTTGCTGGACCCACGTACCTTGAAGTGTGTTTGCTGGCATATTTAGGGTCTTTATGTGTAAAGGTTTATCATCTGCAAAGCAATATTTCATTTTTTTTTCCCAATGTGGATCCATTTCTTTCTTATACGTAATTGCTATGGTAAGAACTTCTTTTTTTATTTTAATTATCGTTATTGAATAGAAACAGTTATTCCTCCATGAGGATAATTTCTGGAACCATCCGTTCCACCGCGGTTCCATGGCTGCCATTTCTTAGCAACATCGCCCCGCCAGATATTTGTCAGGATGCGGCATCATCTAAGTACATTTCCCACGTCTACGCTCGACCAGACCTGCCAATCTACACGGATATCTTCACCCACCCTGTCCAATGCTTGACGTCTCGTCACCCAATCTGGTCCCCTATGCCTACACTGAAATTCTCTGTTCCAGACTCTTGGAAACAGAGTTGGCAGTCAGCTGAGGTAAAGAACAAACACCTTATCACAGACCCCTGCAAGCGTCAACCCGGCTCTGACCTAGCACGTTATGATTGGGCCCTCCTCAATCGCTATCGAACAGGCCATGGCCGGTGCGCCGCTATGTTCCATCGCTGGGGATCCAGAGACGACCCGAACTGCCCCTGCGGCTCCAGACAGACTATGACCCACATAGTCAACAACTGCCACCTCTTCAGAATCAAAGGAGGTCTCGAAACTTGACATCAGGCTCAACCTGATGCTGTTGACTGTCTATGGAAGAAGGGCAAACGCTAGAAGAAGGATAGAAACAGTCAGAAATTGAGAGGGGAGGGGGAGATAGAGAGGGTGGGAAGCAGAGAGACACCTGCAGCCCTGCTTCACCACTTGTGAAGCTTTTCACCTGCAGGTGGGATTGGGAGCTTGAACCCAAGTCCTTGTGCATTGTAATGTGTGCTTAACCAGGTCCACCACCTGGCCACCAGGCCACCACTACCACCATCCAGCTCCTATGGCTAGAACTTCTAATGCATTGCAAAATACCATATCATAGGGAAAAAACAAACTTTCATATGTTCACCTAATTACTTTGTCATATATGATCTTTTCAGTGCTGACTTATGTTTCTTCTATCCTAACTTAAACATGTTTTATTAGTGATTTAATAATAATTGACAAAATAGTGGGATAAGAATACTATAATTCCATAAAATTCCCACCACCAGAGTCCCATGTGTTGTATGTTTTACATTGGGTTCTAGTTCTCCCCCACCAAGAGAATTGCATCAGTCCTGTTAATTTCGCGGGCCGCTTGGCCCCGCCCCAAGGAACCCCAGGAGAGGGTTCCTGAGTTCGAGAGTGCCAGAGTTTCAGAGGGTTCCCCAGTACGAGAGTTCCAGAGTTCCAGAGTTCCAGAGTTGGAGAGTTTCAGGGTTACAGAGTAAGAGAGAGTTCCATAGTGGAAGAGTTTTGGAGTTAGAGAGTTTCTGAATTGCAGAGAGAGAGTGTTTGCACCGCCACAAAGAGACAGCAGAGTTCTGTTTGGTGATTAGTTTGTCTTAGTTTATGAATCGTGGTTCCTGAATAAAGAAATACAGCTTCCCTGCCCAGCCGTTGTCTCCGCATCTCTGTTACCCGCCCGTGAAGCCAGCCCGGCCAGCAAGAGCCTTCCAAATTTTAACAACACCCATGTCACATCCCCTCCAGGGGAAGCTTCCCTACCTATCCTTTATCCCTGTGGGAGTCTGGACCAAAGATCTTTATGGGGTGTAGAAGGTGGGAGGTCTGGCTTCTGTAATTGCTTCTCTGCTGGACATGGGTGTTGGCAGGTAGATCCACACCCTAGGCCTGTTTCTCTCTTTCCCTAGTGGGGCAGGGCTCTGGGAAGCTGGGGTTCCAGGACACATTGATGAAGGAAGTCAGGATGGTACCATGGTAGAATCTGCAACTTGGTGGCTGAAAAGTAGTAAGATATAAAGCAGAAAATATGTTGAATAATCAGGAACCTAAAGGTAAGAGTATAGCAGATGAGAGTTGGGGGGTCTCCATTTTGGAAAAGGCTAGTCAGTCTATTTAGGTCTATTCCAAGGGCCCCATGACTTTACTAATTTTTGCCTGAGCCTGACAGCTAATATGCAGATGGGCTAAAGGTGTTGTCTGAGTAGATGGTATCAGAGTTGAGACTAGGACTAGAAAGCTGAATCAGGGCAGAGAATAGCTCCAAACTTTGGTGAAAGTACACAAATATGGATATGGTTCAATGTAACTCCCCATGGCCATGGAACGCACATTCAGACTGACAGGGCTGCGGGTTACACAGGCTCCTGTGTTGTATCTGAATAGACATGGGCCCTAGGTCAGATCCAGGGGGCTTACAGTTAATGGTATTTAAAATATTTTAAGTTTTATTAATTTTAAAGGACAGAGAGAAATTGAGAGGGCAAGGGGAGGTGGAGAGACAGAAAGAGAACAGCAGTTTCCCCACTCAAGAATCTCCCTTCCTACAGGTCTTCCTACAAGCCTAGTGGTGTGCACAGGACACAGTCCACACTCAGCCGGCTACCCCACACCAGTCCTTCCAGCCTCATTTCCTGAAGCTTCTGATCACAGCTGGATGCTGAATCTTGTCAAAAGCTTTTTCTGTATCTATGTATGGAAACACCTGATTTGCATGCTTCCTCCTCAAGTACTATACCCCTTGACCACAGGTCCAATCACCTTTGTAATTCTCACAGCCACTACATTTGCCATGCTGCACAATCCTTTTAATGTATTCTCCAACGTGAACTTTTTGAGAATCTTTGTGTGAATGAGAGATTTGTATTTAAAATTCATCAGAACTCAGATGAAGCTATTTATTTCTCTTTTTTAAAGTTGTATTTATTACTAGTAAAAGGCAAATGTAGGAAAAATAAAAGGGGGGGCAGGACCTCGCTAAGCTCTGGCTGATGGTGGAGCTGGAACTGAACCTGGAACCTCAGGGTCTCAGTCATGCGTGCTTTGCAGAACCGCTGTGTTGTCTCCAGCTATAAATCAGAACTTAAGTCACAGGCCTCTCTGTTTCTGTATAAAGTTCTTATCCACTTTTGTTGCCAGGGTGATGCTGGCAAAGATATTTGTTAAAATTTCATTTTCTTCAAAATGGTAGAGCTTCAGCCATCTGATGTGTAATAAGTGGTCTTTGCAGTTTGGTTGAAATTACTATTAAAAACAAGTTAATGGGGAGTCAGGTGGTAGCACAGCGGGTTAAGCCAGGTGTCACAAAGCACAAAGATCAGCATAAGGATCTCAGTTAGAGCCCCCAGCTCCCCACCTGCAGGTGGGTAGCTTAGCAAGTGGCGAAGCAGGTCTGCAGGTGTCTGTCTTTCTCCACTCCTCTCTGTCTTCCCCTCCTATCTCCATTTTCTCTCTGTCCTATAAAACAACAACAACAACAATAATGACTACAATAAAACAAGGAAAACAAAAGGGGATATATATGTATATATATGTATATATATATATATATTTAAAGCTGATGCTGGTATTTTTTTCCTTGAGGAAAAGTTTTGAAGACTATTTCAGCCTCCTGGCTTTATCGTAGTCTCATCACCTTAACATTAAAAACTAGCTTCAGCAGTCTCTGATGATCCTTATGACTTTGTGCTGTATGCTGCAATGCCTCCCTCTTCCTTTCCACCTTTTGCTTTGAATCCTGTTTATTAGGGTCTTCTGTCTACTCATCCTTGGTGACAAATCAGTTTGCTAATTTTGTTTATCATTTTGAAGACCCAACTAAGGTGTGTTTCATCAGTCTTTTATATTGTATATCCTTTATTTATTTATATCCTATATGTTTTTATAATGTCCCTTGCTCTATGGAATTGGGATTTTATTTACTTTTCTGTATATACTTCTGATATTTCTGGGCTTATAACTGTGTTTGATATGAACTGCTTCATGAAGTGGGTCTGTATTTCCAGGAAGTTTTCTCTAACTCCTCTTATCATTGTTGTTTATATGTCCTGTAGGCTCTGATATCTTTCATCTTCTTCATGATCCCATGAATTTTTGCTTTGTGTCTTTGATTTACTTAGTGATCTAAAATTACTGAATAGCATTGGTTTAATCTCCATATGCGTGAGATTTTTCAAGTTCAAAGTTAACTGAAAAAAAAAAAAAAAACAAAAGCCTTAAAGAGATAATTTTTTACCCAAAGAAACTAAATCTAATCTCCCCTTAAAAACTCTTCTCTATGGACAGGGGTAGATAGCATAAGGGTTATGCAGATACTCCCATGCCTGCTGCTCCAAAGTCCCAGGTTCAAGCCCTTGCACCACCATAAGCCAGAGCTGAGGAGTGATCTGGTAAAAAAAAAAAAAAAAAAAAAAAGGCTTCACTACGGTAAATCAAAATGTGTGAAACACAGTAAAATTGTGTGTATAGTAATAGATGAAATTCATGCTAAATACACCCACATTAAAAAACAGACAACTAAGAAAACACATCAGACACTATTCAGCATGTCCACACCCACACATTCCATAGTGAATTTCTACACCCACCCGACCTGCCATCTTTTATTCTTTTTGCACAGTCTATGAAATATCTGCTTATTTGTCTTTCCAATGTTAAATCATATTTTACAGAGGTTATAAATCATTTCTATCCAATATGGAATTCCTAGAATAAAATAAATCATGTGTCTCATAATATTTGTTAGAACTATGAATGACTGAGGAAGAGAATCGAGAGAAAAGAAAAAATACATAAACTGTACACACTGTGGTGAAAGTCACTCTCTAGGGAACTATATAAAGATACATTCTAAATTAACATTCTCGGCAAATTACCATTTCAGCATGTGCATCTGTCAAGTAGCAGTGGGAAGAAGCAAGGGCAGGAGGTGTTTACATTTAGCAGGTCTGAAAAATGTGTAATTTATTGAAAAAAATTCTATTTTTAATGGGTGCTTACTGTTGAATATCTCTTGTCTGAGTTCTCCTACTCTATATGTTCAGAAAGCTTATGGGGACAGCATAATGTTCACGCCTGAGAATCCCTACAGGCAAAGTGAAGGTAGAACTAGACGTGTACTTATTCTGAAAGGACATGGAGATAGAATGAGTGTGTGTGGGGGTAGGTGATGGTCCTGCCCTATCAAAATGTCTTGCAGCGTTAGTGTCTACCCACCTAGTATTTACATTCCCAAAATCTGATGTATGCAGCTAAATTCAGATAGTATACTTCCAATTCTGAGATATTTGACAATTCTTATTAACCAACTCTTTTTAACTAAAGTATTTTGTCTTAAATTCATAGGGAGGGTGAATTTTGATATTTAGTATTTTGCTAAATCTATCACCAGGATTCACAAACACTTGGTGTGCTCTGAAAAGCCACACCTGGGAAGGGTTGGGATCCTCTTCTGACAGCAGAGGAAATAATTTCAAATCACAGCAGATTTTGTATAATTCAGCAGAGAAATCAGAGGCTCAAAGAGAGAGGAAGAGGACAAAATGAGGAAAACATCATTATGAAAAGCAAACTAACAGTTCATTTACTCAAATAACACACCTGTACAATCACTGCCATTTTCATATGAGTAATTATAACATGATACACAAGTCGAAGAATTTGCGCTCAAGAATCTTAAACAGATGCACAGATAGATCATAAAAGAGTCTATAGACCTTGACAGGGCTTTTAAGGAGCAGTGTTTGAATTAAGTCATAGAGAAGTGTCAATAAAAGTCGAGAAAAGATCCTTCCTCCCACCGTGAGCAGTGATGTCACAGCAATGCACAGCAAAACACATACAGAAACAGACTTCTCACAGAAAGACACAAACAGTCAATATCCAGGCAGTAGGACACAGAAAAAATACAAATATTCTTTGCTGAGAATAGCAATGGCCTTGCCCATGACAGTACGGGGCCTCCACTGAGTAGTGATCTGCAGGAGGGACCCACCCTCAACTTAGGTCAGCCAGAACGTGTCCTGCCATAGCCAGACTGCACGCCAGACTGTTATGCCCAGTCACAGTGGCCAGCCCTACCCTGCACCCAAAGCAACTTCATGCCATTGACTATCTGTATCCCTGAGCTTCCAGTTGATACTCAGGTTCAAAAATAAATAAATACATACATAACAACCTGACATCATGCACTTCTTCTTCTTCTAGCGTTTGCCCTTTTTCCATAGCCAGTCAACAGCGTCAGGTTGAGCCTGATGTAAAGTTTCGAGACCTCCTTATATACATTAACTCAAACTGAATGAAACAAACAGAGGAATTACCCACACATTTGAATCAAGACAACTAGATGAACTCCTAAGTTCAATAGTTATATAAACGTCCTAAGAGGACAGACATCACACAGTAGTCATAGGAAGATATACTAAAACTTAAAATTCAATATAAGGAATAGTCAACAAAAGTCAGGTAAAGGAATCAGAGACCATATAACAGAAAGATTATCAATAGAGAATGCAGTAGGTGGATATATATCCACCTAATATATATATTAGAAGAGTATACTAAGATGAATAGTGAAGTTTAAGTTAAGGATCAAAGTGCGAAGTTGGAGAAGAATATATAGGAAGTTACAAACAAACAAAAAAATCCTGAAAACCTTAGCAAGAAGATAGCCACAATAAAAATAAATGTTCAATTAGAATGGGAGGTGGCACAGTGTGAAAAAGATTGGTCTCTAAAGAATTAGGTCCTGAGTTTGATCCCCAGCCTCATCATATGTGTCAAAGTGGTACTCTAGTTCTCTCAATCTCTCTCTCTCCCTCTCTCTCTCTCTTTCTCTTTCCCCCCTCCCCCTCTCCCTCCTCCCTTCTCTCACTGGTTTAGTAATGATCAACAAAACCATATGATAAGAGAAATATAATTCCACATAGTTCCCACCACCAGTGTTTTGCATCTCATCCCTTCCATTGGAAGATTTCCTATTCTTTGTCCCTCTGGGAGTATGAACCAAAGATTTTTATGGGGAGCAGAAGGTGGGAGTTGTGGCTTCTGTCATTGCTTCTCCACTGGACATGGGTGTTAGCAGGTGGATCCACACCCCCAGCCTGTTTCTGTCTTTTCCTAGTGGGGCACGGCTCTGGGGAGGAGTTTCAGGACATATTTGTGGGGTTGTCTGCCCAGGGAAGTCAGGTTGGTGTCATGGTAGCATTTGGAACCTGATGGCTGAAAAGCATTAAAATATAAAGAAGAAAAATTGTTCGATAATTAGGACCCTAAAAGTAAGACTATAGCAGATGAGATTTGGGGTCTCCATGTTGAAAAATCTAGGAGGTCTATTTTAGGGCTATTCCTGCTCTCACTTCTCTTTCCTTTTTTCCTTTAGTAAATAATTAAATATTAAAATGTGATAATATTTGAAATTTAATGACCAATATAAAAAAACGTCATACCTGAGAGTGAGATCATCCCATATTCATCCTTCTGTTTCTGACTTATTTCATATAACATGATAAGAGGATAGACTCTTAGAAGCTAGAATCTGTATGATTTCAAAACAAAAATAAATCAAGATTTAATCTCATCAAGAAAGAAGCCAGACCTTTCACCTTTTGTAGCCCATAAAGAATTTTGGTCCATATTCCTAAAGGGGTAAAGGGTAGGAAGCTTCCCATGGAGGGGATGAGACATGGAACTCTGGTGGTGGGAACTGTATGTAGTTATACTCCTGTTATCTTAGAATCGTGTTAATCATTATTAAATCACCAATAAAACTTTTAAAGAAAGCCACATAATAATGAAATGGCAAAGATAAAGATACTATTTTTTAAAAACAGCAAGAAAAAAATCAAAAATCTTGCAGAAGAGAACTCCCATAGGTGTATCAAGTTATTTTTGGACAGAAAAGGTCAGAATGGACTGGCAAAGTACATTCAAAGTTGTGAATGAAAAAAATAATAACAGAAACTAAACCCAAGAAGACTCTATCCAGCTAATCACTCAGGTTTGAAGGAGTGAATAAAAACTTTCTAGAAAAAAAATCAATTACCACTAATTATATCCTACAAAATTACCAAGGGTTTTATATGAGAACATAGAATGAGATTATGTATAGGGTTTAAATATATAACAACAAGAAAGAAAATAAGCCACGTTAAATGAAAGCAAACTGTTGGATCTGACCTGCAGAACTGAGATTGGAAAATGAGCACTTTCCTGGGATAGAGGAGACTCTGCAAGTGTCCGGGAATATGAGGGAGAGACAGGGCACTCTGATGTCATAACACATTTTGCAGAGGTGTTATATCGTCTCTGAAAACATTGATAGTCTTGTAAAGCAGTCACCCCATAAGCAAAACAAGTCAAATGAAATATCTGATATGGAAATCCTTCAGAGGGGATGTATATGCATACACTTCCATATAGAGATCATCAATGTGGCCATATATAATTCTGTGTGCATGTCTGTACCTGTGTATTTCTGGGTTTTCATGGTTCCCAGCCTACTTTATTCAGATAGAATGGGACAGGAGAGAGGGAATAGCTACATTGCATGGGAGCTTCCCCCAGGGCAAGTGAGAAGCGGGGATGGAAGCTGAGTTGGGTGCAGGGAAGAGCAGGTACCTCCCTGGGGATCCATCTCACCTGCTTTCCAACCCTATAGATTAGGGACATGGTAAGGCAGCCAGTACAACATGTAGTCACCTTCATTTATGGTCAGTAGACTTGTAAAGGATTGTTAGGACTTTAAAGATCTCATTGCATATATACACATCAACATACAAACATCTCTAGACAGCGTAAAGAAATGGTATCTACTTAACATACACTTGACATTGAGCTGCACTTACTTAATAACACTTCTGAATATGCGAAAATGTGAATATGTTTAAAAGCAGTAACTCGTTGCCCAGTCATGGTCTATGCACTACCTGCCATGAGAAGAGCACAATTTGCTTCAGGACCTAGAATTGAATGCCTCTTAAAATAAGTTGTGAATTGCCCTTTCTCTCCAGGACTCAGGAGCAGAAAATGATTTCTGAGTGCAGGCACTTCAGAGTCCCACGTCAAGTGGAAGCCCAGAGCCTCAGGAGCCAGGTTCTTCTCCCTGATGAAGTTTCAGTGCATGCACAGGAGATGCTCACCTGCTCTTGAGTGCAGCCTATTACGAGGCCCACAGAGAAGAGATCAGTGAAAAGGATTTCTTACAGAAACAGGCTCTACCCCAGGAGCCATATTTAGGCTGGGAGAAATAGATAAAACAGAGACATGGTGACTTTTCATTCTTCAGTTCCTACAACTTGATGGCTTATTCTTGATGTAAATTTGTCTGGCAAATATATATATGGACTTAAAAATAAAACATGAAAAACAACAGACTGCTGAGGTGTGGGGAGGTGAAGTGGGGTCCCTGTGGAGCCGAACTGATTACACAGAGGGTGCCAGCTCTTTCTCTGGAACAAACTTATTTGGAATGACTAGCTCTTGAAACTTCTGTCTATGCAATTTATCAGAAGAACTCACAATTAACTCAAAATTTGTTTGATTTGATAAGGAATACACATATAAATTGGACATTGTTTTCATTTTTTTCTGCCTGTATGTTTGTACATTAATAAGTTTATCTTTCTTTCATAGGAAAATTCTGAAGTAGTGTCCTAAAGACACCCAAGAAAACTCACACTTTAATCACAAGGTAATCCCAGTTACTGCAGAACAAACAAGGCATGTAATTCTCACTTTGTTGAATACCTTGCCTTCCTGTGTGTTTAAGAGTAGTCTAGCACCTGTTGTATACAAGCTACTTAACTCAATTGTTTATTTACCTGCACCTAACTCTATTCCGAATGATTTTAGCCAGTATATTTTTGGTAATCACATAGAAAAAATGAAAACTGTACCGATCCCTATAACTTTGGCACAATTCATGTAATAGAAGATTTTATTTCCTGATAGAACATATAATAAACACATCCTACAAAAACAAAAATGTATTTTTTCCTTAAATGAATAAAATCTGAATATTCTGAATCATTATTTTTATTTTTTAAATTTTTATCCAGAGGGTTAGTGCTTTACAGTGGATTCATTATATATGCATACAATTTCCAGGAGAACAAAGTTCTTTCCCTCTCATCCTTCTCTCTCCTACTCAGAGTCCTTTGCTGTGGTGCAGTGCCCCATGTCCATCCATGTCTCACTCTGTGCTCTCTCTCCCTCCCAGAGTCCTTTGCTGTGGTGCAGTGCCCCATGTCCATCCATGTCTCACTCTGTGCTCCCCTCCCTCCCAGAGTCCTTTGCTGTGGTGCAGTGCCCCATGTCCATCCATGTGTCACTCTGTGCTCTCCCTCCCTCCCAGAGTCCTTTGCTGTGGTGCAGTGTCCCATGTCCATCCATGTCTCTCCCTGTGGTCTCCCTCCCTCCCAGAGTCCTTTGCTGTGGTGCAGTACCCCATGTCCATTCATCTGTCACTCTGTGCTCATTAATTACACCGTTCCTTGTCCTTTATGCCACTTGAACTTAACCCGCTGTGCTACCACCCGACTCCCAACTTTCCTATTCTTTATAGGAAAACAGGTTGGGAGCATGGACCCAGGGTCATTGTGGGATGCAGAAGGTGGAAGGTCTGGCTTCTGTAATTGCTTCCCCATTGAACATGGGTGTTGGCAGGTGGATCCACACTCCCAGCCTGCCTCTCTCTTTCCCTAGTGGGGCAGGGCTCTGGGGAAGTGGGGCTCCAGGACACATTGGTGGGGTTGTCTGTCCAGGGAAGTCTGGTCAGCATCATGCAAGCATCTGGTGGTTGAAAAGAGAGTTGACATATAAATCTAAACAGGTTGTTGACTAATCATGAACCTAAAGGCTGGAATAGTGCAGATGAAGAGTTGGGGTGTGTGTCTCTATTTGTATATAGCTAGTAGGCATATTTTAGTTATATTAAAAAAGAGCTTATGGCTATACTGTTTTTTTCCCCTGAGCCTGAAATCTGATATACAGGTAGATCCAAGTTATTGTCTGAGGAGATAATATCATGGCTAGAAAAAGGACCAGAAAGCTGAATCAGGGAAGAGAGTAGCTCCCAAATATGGGAAGTTGTATAAATATTGTTGACTGTAAACCAAATCAATTTTCTGTGATCTGGGGCTCATATTCAGCTTGGAAGCCTATGTGATCTCTGCATCTCTGTAGATCTGAGCTCACATTCTGTCGTCATGAGTAGGAAGGTTCCAAGCTGCCCCAATATCAGGACCTGTCTTACTCAGGTGTAGCATAGAGTATGTTTTCCAGCCTCCCTTCAGAGGATGGAACATTCTCTACCTTTGTTGATCCAAGTTGAGGGCAAAGTCCTATGCGGGGCCCAGAAAGGGGTTTGTTTTGTTGTTCCTGATAGAGATGACCAGAAACAATGGAGAGAGGTCTAGATCCATCTTTTTGGGCATCTCAGGACAACAATTTGAGGTCTAGATCCATCTTTTTGGGCATCTCAGGACTCCCTGACTAGGACCTGGAAGGATGGATGGGGTGGCCTGATAATGACTAAAGAGTCATCATTAAAGTATGCCAGTCTCTTGCCCTTATTCAGCTTTTGCAGTCCTTGCTTTGATAAGGATAGCTTGGGAGTGAGTGAGGGAAGTGTAATAGGAGATAGGTGAGGAGGGTATGCAAGTCTCAGTAGACACTATTTCATTATGAACTTCATAATGACACACTGAAGACTATTGTGAACTTTTGCTTTCAGGTATATATTTTGCCCTAATTTATGGATACATGTGAACATATGTCCTATCTCATGGGATCTGGTCTATATCTAGGTTTTGGGACTTTGTTAGGAAGTGAACCACCTGAAATGGAGTCAGAGAATTCTATGTAAGGAAAGGTCTCACCCAATTAATGAAGCTGAAGGGTTGCCATTCCATGCCTGGTGCCTCTGGACACAGTCTGAAATAAAGCATACCTAGGTGGTACTTGTTGCATTGACTAGGCTGGGATAAGCAGAAGCAATATCATTTGGTGTAAATTGAGAGAAGCATTCAGGAAAGTGAACCCCACTCTAGAGGTTCCAGGACTGGGGAAATATAGGCTCTATAGAGGATGCAGGAGGTTCCTGCTGTCTTAGGGTTTAAGAAAGCAATAGATATTTATTGCTATAATCACAGCATTTGGGTCAACTTTGAAAAGTCCCTTTGTTAGGATTTGCTGTATCATACACAACATCACCATAGTTTATGTCTTTTGGCATTTGTGTATAGCTGTGCCACTGGTTGCTTCTGGTCTAAGCTTTTAAGAGAGTCAATATATCAAAGACTCAGACTATGGTCTGTGCATTAAAAATTTTGAGACATTCAATCATTTATTTCCCTCTCATATTAATTAAATAGTGATTTATTGTTGTATGCTTTACATTGGTTTGTTCTAGCTCTCCCCCGCCAAGAGAATTGGATCAGTCCAGCTAATTTCGCGGGCCCACTTGGCCCCGCCCCAAGGAACCCCGAGAGGGCTCCTGAGTTTCAGAGTAAGAGAGAGTGCTTGCGCTGCCGCAAAGAGACAACACAGTTCTGTTTGGTGATTAGTTTGGTTTAGTTTATGAATCGTTGTTCCTGAATAAAGAAATACAGCTTCCCTGCCCAGCCGTTGTCTCCGCGTCTCTGTTACCCGCCCGTGAAGCTAACCCGGCCAGCTAGAGCCTCCGAAATTTTTAACAATTTATATGACTACAAATTAATAGGAGTGTACATAAACACCATTCCCACAACCAAAAGACTGTGTCCCATCCCATCTCCCTCCCCCCACTACCCACCCATCCCCCCACCCCTTGAAGACAAAATCCACCCTCACCCTCAACCCAGGGTTTTTACTTTGTTGTCCTACTCCAAATAATTTCTCTTTCTTAAGATTGCTTTGGAACCCCAGGGCATTTTATTTTTTGGTTTCATTAAATTTTTGTTATCTTCTGTTCCATTCCTTTAGAGAATTAATTGTACATTTAATTGGTACATTTATGGGGATGGGATTAAGTCTGTATATGGCTCTTGGCAAGATGATCATAATCTTTTGATGTCTGCATCTCTGCATCAATTCTATCTGGCATTCCCTGAGCTCCCTGTATCTTTATGTTTCCTGTTTTTGATTTTGCAGAAATTCTCTGCTCTATTACTTCATCCTGTGTTCTTCCCCCTTCTTTTTATTTTTTCTTTTCTTTTTTCCACTTCTTTCTGCCACACTGATGATTCCAATGTTGCTCCTCTTCAGGTCAATCTCATGTGACCCTGGCATGGATTTCATTGTTTCTTAATCTCTTCTCCAGGTCTGTCAGTCTTTTGTTAGTTTTTTTTTACAACACCATCTTCACATTTGTTGATTATTTCTTCAGTCTCTGTTGTCCTGCTTGGAAGTACCTCATATCTGTTTATTAATTCAGATATTTTTTTCTTTTGTTCAGCTGTTGTAGTTTTCAGTTAAATTGCTATAGATTTAACTTAATTTATTGTGTGGTTTAGCTCTGCTGCTGTGGTCTTTAGGTCTGCTATTGAGCTATGTTCTCGGCTAACATGGCATTTGCTTTGGCTAGTGTGGCTAATTCATTTATATTGGCACTTGACTTCTTACTTTTTTTTCTTATTCTTTTCTTTCCTTCCTTTATTATTATTATTTTTTCTGAAAGAAAGAATTTGAGAGGGGGATGAAAACTAGAAAGGGAGAGAAAAAGAGAGATTCCTGTAAGTACTGCTTTGCCACTTGTGAAATGACCACCTTTCAAGCTGAAACAACAGTTTTGAACCCATGCGCCTGACACCATGCACCTTCTGTCTGGTGATGTTTGGGTTCAGCCTGACACCCTACAACCTGGCCTTGTACGGGTTGTGGAAAGCACTATAATTTATTTATTTTTTAGAAATAAATGTGTATAAAACATGCAGGTAATGTCTAAAACCATATATATGGTTAATTACAGAACTAACATGCAACAAGTTAACAAAATCGTGATAATCTCTACTCTGAGACTTATGGGTGTTTGAAAAAAATCAAGTTGCTAAATGGAAAATATCAATGAAAGATGGTTGGCTCCATTTCTAGTTTTCTTAAGACTCGTAATCTTTCTTAGACACTAGTAAACTTGAGGAAGGGCAAAGCTAAATGAGAAGTCAATCACTCTAGATCCTATGTACCTTCAGTCTGCCACATTACTCCACAAAAATCCTTTTTACAGGTCAAAGGTATTATTAGCTATTAAATAAATACATAAATACATAAATGCACTTTCTACATTTATTAAAGAATACTTGAGTTCAAACAAAAGAATTGTGTGTTCTTGGGCTCAAAACCTGAAGATAATAGCTCTAGCTTGGCAGAAAATATCAAAAAAATAAGAAAGAGTAACATATTAATGGGCGTCAGAGCAAAATTAATATAAATAATCTAGTGACAAGAGGAATATTCGAGCAAAAACTGTACTAAATTCAAGCAGGATTAAATTACTTTAAATTAAGTGCATATGATTTAACTTTCATTTGAAATTTCATCTAATTTTTCCATTGTTTTGCTTTGTTTTAAAATGTATTCATTTATAAAATGGAAACACTGATAAAACCATAGGATAAGAGGGGTACATTTCCCACCACCAGACTCTGAACCCCATACCCAACCTAATAGCTTTCCTACTCTTTAACCTTGTGGGATTATAGACCCAGGGTCATTATGGGGTGTGGAAGGTGGAAGGCCTGGCTTCTGTAATTTCTTTCCCACTGAACATGGGCCTTGGCATGTTGATCCATACTCCCAGCCTGTCTCTCTCTTTCTCTACTGGGTCAGGGCTCTGGGGAAGCAGGGTTCCAGGACACATTGGTGGGGTTGTCTGTCCAGGGAAATCTGGTTGGCATCATGCTAGCATCTGGAACCTGGTGGCTGAAAAGAAAGTTAACATATAAAGCCATATAAATTGTTGATTAATCATGAACCTAAAGTCTGGAATAGTGCAGATGAAGATTTGAGGTCTCCGTTTTGGAAATAGATAGTAGGTCTATTTTAGCTACACACCAAAGGGCCTATAATTTTATTAGTTTTTTTCATGAGCCTGATGTCTGATATGCAGGTGGACCAAGGTTATTGTCTGGGAGATCATGGCTGGAAGGAGGACCAGAAAGCTACATCAGGTAAGAGAGTAGCTCCCCAAAATGGGAAAAGTGTGTAAATATTGTTGACTGTAAACCCCATCAATTTGATCTGGAGTCAATATTCAGCTTAAGAGCCTGTGTAACCTCTACGTCTCTGTAGGTCTAAACTTTCATTCTGTGGTGATCATTAGGAACATTCCAAGTTGCAACAATTTCAGGACCCATCTTCCTCAGATAAAGTATGTTATCCAATCCCCCTTCAGAGGATGGAATATTCTCTACCATTGTTGATTCACATTGAGAATGAGGTCCTATAGGGGACCCCCAAAGGGGTCCATTGTGTTGTTCCTGATGGATATGACCAGTGATAATGGAAAGAGGGATCTACTCTAAGTATAGGCTCATCCTCATCACGTCTGTGTGGGAATCCCAGAACTCCCTGACTAAGGACCCAGCTGATGGGGTGGCCTGATAGTGACTAAAGAGTCTTCATTAAAGTCCACCAGTCTCTTGCTCTTATTCAACTTTTGCAGTCCTTGCTTTGATAAGGTTAGCTTTGGAGTGAGTGAGGTAAGTGTAATAGGAAGTAGGTGAGGAGAGTATCTAGGTCTAAGTAGACACTGTTTCATTGAGTCTTCTACCCCTTTTTTTAGTAAGTCTGGCTAGAGGTTTTTTTAATTTTGTTTAATTTCTCAAAGAACCAACATTTGGATTCACTGATGTTTTGTATGTTTGTCTTATTTTCAATGTTTATTTCTGCTCTAATTTAGTGATTTAAGTCCTTAAAGATGCTTTAGGATTCCTTTGTTACTCTAGTTCTGAGTCTTTAAGGCATGCAGTGAGGTTGTTTACTCGAGATTTTTCTTATTCTATAATGTATGTTTGTATGGCTATGAGTTTTCCTCTAAGTACTTCTTTAGCTGTGTCCCATATATTCTGATAGTTCATGTCTTCATTTTTATTTGTTTCTAGGAACATCTGAGTTTCTTGCTTGAGTATCTCTTTGACCCATCAGTTATTAATCAATATGTTGTTCAGTTTCCAAGTTTTTTGACTTTTTGTACTTTTATGATTGTTGTTGAATGTTAGCTTTACTCCACTGTGGTCTGAGAAGATGTTTGGGATGATGTCAATGCTCCTGAATTTGTTGATGCTGTCTTTGTGGCTTAACATGTGGTCTATCCTTGAGGATGTGCTGTGTGGATTTGAAAAGAATGTGTATTCCAGTTTCTTGGGGTGAGAAACTCTGAAAATGTCCAAGAGGTCTAACTAGTATATCCATCTCTTTGGTTGATTCTCTTGTTTCTTTGTTGATTCTCTGCTTAGTTGATCTGTCTCAGTGTGTGAGTGAACTGTTGAAGTCTCCTACTATTACTGTACTACTTTTGATGTATTTTTTTAGTTTTTTCAGTAGGAGTTTGGTGTATTTAGATGGGTCAACATGGTTGCATCAATATTAATAATTGTTAAATATTCTTGATTGATTGATCCTCTAATCATTATGTAATGACCTTGCCTATCTTTTATTACTCTATATAATTTAAAGTCTATTGTGTCAGAGATGAGAATGACTGCCCTGCCTTTTTTTTTTTTTTTTTTTTTTTTTTGGTCCATTAGCCTGCATGATAGTTTTCTATGTTTTTACTTTAAATCTGTGTTCCTTGTTGGTTCAGGTGGAATTCCTGCAAGCAGTATATGCTTGGGTTGTGTTTTCTGATCCATCCTCCTACTCTGTGTGTTTTAATGTGTGAATTTAATCCACTGACATTTATTTATATTATGTATTTAAGGTATTGAAGTGCCATTATTCAACATTTTTTTTCTTTCTTTCTCTGATATATGGCAAGTATTTTGTGATGTTCTTGTGTATAGGAGGTTTTTTTAAAACCTCTTTCAGGGCCAGCTTGGTGATAGTTGCCTCCTTTAACTGTTGCTTGTCTGAGAAAGTTTTGATCCCTCCATCTAGCCTGAATGGAAGTTTATATATATAGTATCCTTGGTTGAAATCATTTTTCATTGAGGGCTAGAATAAAATTAAATAAAATTCCCTAAATGTCAGTCTGCAGATTGAACCAGTATTGATTGGCACTACACAGCTTGGTCTCTTTCCTAAACAAAGCTAAAAATAAGCAATTATAAGAGGTAACTACCAGGCAAAGTCAAGGGTTAACAATACACCAACTCCAGTCCAAGTTCTGCTTTGTGTTTTCCCTTCTTATTTTGTTTTTCAATTTCTGTCTATGAGTGAGATCATCCCATATTCATCCTTCTCTTTCTGACTTATCTCATTTAACATGATATCTTCAATATGGGCTGAAACTGGTGAAATCTTATAAGCTTTCTGTCTTGCAGTCCAACCTGACTGTGCCTGTGCCTCTTGCTTTAAAAGCATTTCCTAGGTGCCTCCATTCTCAGGTTAAAGTTAAGGACTTCTTAGAATGACTGAGGAGAACCCTATCTTCTCTCCTTGCTCTTCTGCCTTGGGATCACTGATGCAGGGTTATTGAGACACTTGGCATTCCCAAAATTTGTTCCTCTTCCTTTCTCCAGGTTTTTGTTTAGTCTGTGTCCTCAGCCTAATATGGTAGTTCACCCCAGCTGACTCCAACCCTCTGACTCCAAACCAGGTCTTAGTTTGCCTCCATTAGCGATCTGTGTAGAGGATTCTAGGCATCCACCCTCACACCAACTGAGTTCTCAAGAGCCTCTAAGCTGTGCTCTATGATATGCATCCTAATTGCTGGCTTACTTCTTTTGTCTCTCCCAGAAGATGCTATTATATCTCCCTGAAGGTAAAAATCGCACCATCAGCTATTGTATCACTGACAAAGTACCTGATCAATAATGGATGCTCACTAAACCATCCTGAGCAAATAAAACTATTTAAGTCTACTTATGACACATTCTATGCTTTGGGGATATGCCCATTCATTTAAAATGCAAGCAGCCATCCTCTTCTGAAGCTCTTGACTGAAAAAAAAAAAATAATAGACAACAAGGCCAGGCAGTAGCACAGAAAGTTAAGCGCACATGGCACAAAGGTAAGAACTGGAATAAGGACCCAAGTTCGAGCTCCCACCTGCAGGGAAGTCGCTTCACAGGTGGTGAAGCAGGTCTGCAGGTGTCTGTCTTTCTCTCCCCCTCTCCATTTCTCTTTATCCTATCCAACAATAACAACAATGACAACCACACTAATAATCACAACAACAAGGGCAACAAAATGGAAGAAATGGCCTCCAGGAGCAGTGGATTCGCACTGAGTGCTCCCAATGATAACCCTGAGGGGAAAAAAAGGCAAGAAAACTTTGTATTGATTTAGAAATTATCACCTTTTCCATAATTGTTTTAAATTTTACTTTTATTTGAAGCCTGCAATACTCAACTTTACCAGTAGAAATAAAGAAAAACAAATAAATTAAGAGTATTAGTTTAACACTCTCTTTCTTTCTTTCTTTCTTTCTTTCTTTCTTTCTTTCTTTCCTTCTTTCTTTCTTCCTATTCCAGGGGAAGTAAGTGTGGATAAATTAGCCTTCTCCCTAGCCTTTGCTGGTTACCTTTAGCACTTGGATTTCACTAGCCAATTTCTACTACTCCACTTTCTGTTCTTGAATAGAATGGAGAAAAATCTTTAGAAGAAACAACTGGCCAAGAGATATACTGGAAAATATATATAGCAACTAAAGGACAATTATCATCCCTATGACAACTTTTATTAGAATCATCAAATCATTACCACCTTCAGCCACCAAGTTGCAGATGCTGCCATGATGCCATCCTGACTTCCTTGGGAAGACAACCTCACCCATGTGTCCTGGAGCCTCCCCTCCCCAGAGCCCTGCCCCACTAGGGAAAGACAGAGACAGGCTGGGGGTGTGGATTCACCTGCCAACACCCATGTTCAGTGAAGAAGCAATGACAGAAGCCAGAACTCTCACCTTCTGCTTCCCATAAATAATTTGGGTCCAGACTCCCAGATGGGAAGAAATGACAGGGGAAGATGCCCAAAGGGCTTTGAACTCCAACTCTAGCAGGGCACAGAGAGAGAAGAGGGAAAATAGGGAAGTAGCAATAGGTGTACATGTGCCTTAGGAATAAATATTGAATGCAGTTGCGATAGTCTCTTTGGAGACTATATATAACAGAATACCTTGGACTTAGTGCTCTGTATGGGAATAAATGTCTTTCTTTAGGTCCTGGAGAAATGAAGAACAAGGTGCCTGCACATCAGTGTCTGCTTAAGGCTACTTCCGGACTCCTGAACAGCCTCTTCCACTTTATATGTGAACAAGAGGCCTGGCAGACAGGGTCTGGCTAATCTTGGGGACATATTCTAGATTGCCAATGATGCCATTTATGGGCTGCTCTTTTATGACCAGATATCTCCCAGCACCACAGCTGCACAGGCAAGAGAAATTAGAATTCAAGATACTAACGGAGAAGGGAGCAGTTCATCCACAGTGACAGGTGGGTCTGAGCTCCACCCTCAGGAGGCTGGGACAGTGGCCCATCACACATGTTTTAAAGCCTTGCGTTTAGTTAGCCAGGCCCACAGTCCCAACACACGCACACACACACGCACACAGACACACACACACACACACACACACACACACACACACACACACACACACTTGCAATAGGTATCAACATTTTGAAAATAGCCTCTTTGTTACCCTAAAGGCCACGGCTGACAACGTCACCCATGACGCATTACCACAGAAATAATGGTATTTCTGATTTATATCAGTAAACTATGCACACTATCCACCCAGGTCTTTCACATCACGTGCGTTTTTTTTTTTTTTTTTATGAAAAGTGCATGTTCCCTTAGAATAACTGCCTCACGCTTGCCTTTTTGTTTCACTAGATGGCATGTTGTGATAGATTCCCTTAAACAAAGGCAAGTCCGTCATCACTAATAAGAAGAAGGACATGACATAGTGGATAGACTGTGAACTTGCAAGTATGAGGTCTTGAGCTGATCTTTGGTGTTGCATATAATAAAGAAATGCTCTGGTTCACAGCCTCATGCATCAATAATTGCATCTTTAAAAATAAATAGTTTTAGATTTTAAAAGAGAAAAAGCTG
Organism: Erinaceus europaeus; assembly: GCF_950295315.1. Lineage (NCBI taxonomy): Eukaryota > Metazoa > Chordata > Mammalia > Eulipotyphla > Erinaceidae > Erinaceus > Erinaceus europaeus. The sequence continues at coordinate 1,399,518 of NC_080165.1, read as the reverse complement.
GGTTGGTGAGACAGTGTATGGTTCTGTATAAGAGTCTCCTGCCTGAGGCGCCAGAGTTCCCGGGTTCAACCTCCAGCACTACCACATGCCAGAGATAAGCAAAACTTAGTAAATAAATGAATGACTATGACTATCTAAAACTACCGTAAACTCCGACGTCCAGAAGTCTTGGAAAAATATAGACCACAGTATGAAGGCACTCATCCCAGACATCATACTAGGTTTGCTGTAGAAAAGAAGCAGAAAAAGAAATTTTTCATGTAGTTCCTCTTTAAATATATCTTTACTTATTTACTGGGTAGAGACAGCTATAAATCAAGAGGGAAGGGAAGCTAGAGAGGGAGAGAGACAGAGAGACACCTGCAGACCTGCTTCACCACTCTGGAAATGTTCCCCCTGCAGGTGGGGACCATGTGTGATCAACCACGTGTGCCACCACCCGGCACCAAAAGAAATATTGAAACAACTGATTTTATATATTTTATATGCAGGGAGAGGATTCTGAAGCTTATCAGACATTCTTTCCTTTCCATTACAAACACTTTACATATTCTCCACTAGCCTGAAAGGAAATTCATAGACAATAGTCTAAGTACATGCAGACGATGAGTGTCAGTGTCATGCCATCACCTATTCGAAACAGCTGAGGGAGGTCACTCGTTATAAAGTGACGCACAGCTTACATCAATTCCTCAAGCACAACTTCATTCACATGCAAAGTAAAACAGTCATCTGCTTTTACCCACTAGACAATCCTTAAGTGAAAGAGCAGCACAAGTCTCCTCATTTTGGTGGTTTATTGGCTACTCAAATTCCACTCAAGGAAAATGCTGGTAACATAATTTTCTGTTGTACAATGAACAGTTACTTTACAGTGCTGAGCAAAATAAAGTGCAGTATTCTCTAGTGGAATTTCATCCCAGGTAATTTAGTATATATTATGATCATGGAAGAAATCAATTTGTGTGTATAAGCGTAAAAGAATTATGTTTTAGCCTCAGAAAACTAAAATAGGCTTTTCAGTCACAAACAAAAATAACTGATTGTATATTTCTAAATTCGCCAAAGACTAAGACATATTTTCTTTTAAAAATACTTATTAATAGAGAGTTGGAAAGAAATGGAGAAGAGAGCCCCAGTGCAGTGCTTAACTTTAGAGTAAAGTGATATCAGAGACCACTTGGGACTAAACTACCTCCCCAAACAAAGACGTCTTTTGCTCCGGGCTTTTGCAGGAAGAAAGAGAAGCAGAGGAGAGGAACGTCTCACAGCACCAGATCTTCCTCCAGTGCAAGGAAGGCTGTGCCTTACCCTAGGTCACACACGTGAGCAAGCTGGTTCACTATCCAGGTGAGCTATTCCACTAGTCCCCTGTGTCTATTTGTCTATATTTTGTCTCTACACAATTATTTCCACTAACCCGTCTCCCAGGGGTAAATTTCCCTAAAAAATGTCATTCTTCAAATGTGTGGCAACACAAAATTCCTTCATAAGTGTCCCAAATATCTTTTACAGCTCCACAAACTAAAAAGTGTCTTAGAAAAATATAAAGACATGGGATCAGGTGGTGGTGCATCTGGTTGAGTGCACATGTTACAATGTTCAAGGACCTGGCTTGAGCACCTGGTTTTTACCTGCAGGGGGAAAGCTTTTCGAGTGGTGAAGCAGGGCTGCAGGTGTCTGTCTCTTTTCCTCTCTATCTCTCCTTCCCTCTAGATTTATGGCTGTCTCCATCCAATAAATATATATATATATATATATATATATACATATGTGTGTAAGGAGAGAGAGAGACAGAGAGAAAGAGACAGAGAGAGACACAGAGAGAGAGACAGAGAGAGAGGATCATGCCTGGCAGGGAAGCTTCATGATGGTGAAGCAGAGTTGCAGGTCTCTCTCCTCTCTCACTCTACCTCCCTTTCCCTCTCACTTTCTGTGTATCCATAATAAATAAATAAAAAGATAAAAAGAAAACAAAGAAAATCAACATACAAAGCCAAAAAAGTTGTTGACTAATCATGAACCTAAAGGCTGGAGTAGTGCAGATGAAGACTTGGGGGTCTCCATTTTGTAGATAACTAGTAGGCATATTTAATTATATTCCAAAGGGCCTGTGGCTATACTACTTTTTCATTTTCTTTTCCTGAGCCTAAAATCTGATATGTAAGTGGATCGAAGTTATTGTCTGAGGAGATGATGTCATGGCTGAAAAAAGGACTAGAGAGTTGGATCAGGGAAGAGAGTAGCTCCCTAATATGGGAAAGATGTATAAATATTGTTGACTGGCTTTATATGTTAACTCTCTTTTCAACCATCATGTTCCAGATGCTACCATGATGCCAACTGGACTTCCTTGGGCAGACAACTCCACCAATGTGTCCTGGAGCTCAGATTCCCCAGAGCCCTGGCCCACCAGGGAAAGAGAGAGGCAGACTGGGAGTGTGGATCCACCTGTCAACGCCCATGTTCAGCAGGGAAGCAATTACAGAAGCCAAACCTTCCACCTTCTGCAACCCACAGTGACCCTGGGTCCATACTCCCAGAGGGATAAAGAATAGGATAAAGAATAGGAAAGCTATCAGGGGATGGGATGGGATACCGAGTTCTGGTGGTGAGAACTGTGTGGAGTTGTACCTCTCTTATCCTATGGTTTTGTCAGTGTTTCCTTTCTATAAATAAAATAAAATTAAGTTAAAAAAAAAGAAAGCAAAACCTTGTGGCATTACTCACACTGAACATGAGAATCATTCTGTAGGTTTCCCAGAAAGATGTGTCATTTTTTGTATCTGAATCAGTGCCCTTTACTGCGCTGGCCCTCGGATGACTGGGCTGAGACTGGCTTTACATTCTGCACAGCATGGTTGTGTGCACCCCGTAGGGGTGCGTCAGAGACGTTTCTCACACCCCCAGGTTTCAGTAGGGAATTCCCTTCACTATGGAGCCTTGTAAACATCAACAGGAAACAGCTTCCTCCCTGGAGCTCAACTTGCCACTCCTACAGCTGCTACCTCCCCACATCCAGGATTGACGCAAGGGGCCTCTGGCTCATCCTCAGGCCATTATATTTGGTGCACTGCCTTTCTGAGACTGTGTTTTCATTAAAAAGCAGGGTTCTGTGACCAAAAGACAGTTCATAAAGTGGAATAGGAGGCTGCTCTATGAACAGGGACCCAAGATTGAGTCCTGGCACCAAATGGGAGGACCAGGACTTGGAGGAAGCTCTAAGGATGACAGTATGGTGTCGAGAATCCCCCCTCTTATTTTTTTAGACAGAGACAAAAGGCAGAGAGAATGTGTGAGAGAGACAGCAGCACTGCAGCTTCCTCCAGTGTGCTGGGAGCTTGACTTGAACTTGGGTCCTGCACACAGGACAAAGCAGCAACTATTTAAGTCAACTATTTTGCCAGTGCTCTATATATTTTATACTAAAAGAATGAGAAAGCCAGCAGGAAGTGCCGAAGTATACATCTACAAGGCCTTTTGTAACACACACACACGCACACGCACACACACGCACACACACACACGCACACACGCACGCACACAGCAGTAAAAGTAGACTTCATTCTAATTCTGATGTCCCTAATGTGAAAGTCTTTATTTTCCCAAGTGGACACATCTATGCCTACTCAGGAATCACCAAGGAAAGTCAGCAGACCCTCAGTCCATTTTAACTATGCACGGCATTAAAGGATGGCAACTTGGAGCCCAGGACTAGTTTCCTCTTGTACAGATGTTTCTACTCAACACACACCATTCCAGGAGTAGTATTTTCATTTTTCCGAAGTCACCTAGGAGAGAAGACACTGTGTACTCCAAACAAGTGTCACAGAGACGTATGGTCTACGTCATGTGTCTTGTTCTCGTCTCTTGCTGAGCAAGGTCTAAAAATAAGCAGTGGATGTTATCCTGAGTTAGTTTCCCCCTAAAGCTTGGGCAGCACTTTGTCTAGAGAGATGATCTGTCCACAACACCGTAACAGAAAAGCATGTTATCCATCCACAATTGTAACGAAGGTATTAGCAGGCATAGCCAAGACAGTTCAATGAGCTTGTCTAATTAATTTCAGAATTGAAGTTTGGCCATTACATTTTGTTGTGTATTTTAAGTGGAATTATTATCTGCTGCCACCTCAGGAAAAAAAAAAAGAAAGCAAAGACACTATTTCAAACAATCTTTTCCCATTTTCCTTTTCCTCGTTGGGTTTTCTTTGGAGAAAATTTCTGCACCTCCTCCATCTGCACGTCCACCCTGGAGCTGAAGGGAAGCAGGGGCAGGTTATACTGCACACCTTCTTTTTCCTCTATCTGACTCTCCATGTTTGTCAGTATAGTTGCTTCTTGTTGGCCTGAAGAGATGTATTTCTTAATCTGTTTCACATGATGGTTGCCCAAAGAGAGGTTGCTCTGTGTTTTCCCCTTATTATTATTTTTTTTGCTCTTCAGAGTGGAGCTTAGGAAGGAGAGGCAGCAGGAAAGCCAAGTGCATTTAATGAAAACATGGCCCCCACCTCTGAGC